>NW_006205542.1:3694882-3705300 GCF_000334495.1 Tupaia belangeri chinensis
TTCTCAAGTGCCCAGAAGTCTCCTCTCTGAAATGCTGTCATCAAGGAAGATAGCACCCTTTTTTCTCAGTTTCTTTGAGAGAGTAGGAGCCTAACTTCTATAGACGTCTCATTCCAAAATTAATTCCCATCATAAAGATATGAGAAGTTAATTTTTCCTTTAGATAATTTCAGCTAGGAAACACCCAATTACCAGGTGAATCTAGGGTACATAACAAATTTGGGTGCCGTCAAGTCCTCTTACTTGGGGTCTAGTTACTATTTAGCTTGAGGATATCTATGGAATGGGTTGTAGTACCTTAACTGTCTTCTACCTTGTTGAAAATTTTTCTGGGTTAGGAGAAGGGTTTGCCTTTAATTATATTTTACTAATACCAGCTACCCCCAGAAGCAGGGAAGAGGCAAGGAAGGATTTATACCTAGCGGCTTCTGAGGGAGCATGGTCCTGCCTATAGGTTGATTTGGAACTTTTACCCTGAGAGAGAGAATATTTCTTTTCTTTTTCTGTGTGTGTGTGTGTTTTTTTTTTTTTTTTAATTGAGGTTTTTGCTACAGGGTGCCTGTGCTTGCCAGAAAGACAGAGAGACAGAAAGTGAGAAATCACCCCCACAAAGGGGATAGCCACGCCGCAATCCCTTCTCCTCCATTCTCCTTTCGAGATCTTGGGCACACACGCACATGCGCCCTGCATGAGTTTAAGCCACTGGGTCGGGAACTCAAACCCTTCTCCTCCATTCTCCTTTCGAGATCTTGGGCACGCACGCACATGTGCCCTACGTGAGTTTAAGCCACTGGGTCGGGAACTCAAACCGTGGTCAACTACATGGGAGTCCAGCGACAGGGCCATTGTGACAACTGCTGGTCCCTAGAGAATATGTTTCTGATGTTTGAAGCCTTTCAGTTTTTGGTAATTGTTACAACAGCCTCAGGAAACTAATACAGTGAGTCAGGGCTGGTATGGCAGCTCTACTCCACAAAGCCCTTGGAGACTGAGTCTTTTCACTCAGCTGTCCCCAGAGTATGCTCCTTGTCCAAGATAGAGATCAAGTCATCACATTTTCATCCAAGAAGCAAGATGGAGAAAGAAAGAAGGGGCCATGAACTAACACTGTTTGTTACGGAAGATTTCCTGAAAATTATTATTACAGGAGTTTCTACGTAAATCTCATTGGGTAGAGCTTATTTGTCACATAGGCACATATAGCCTCTTAGAAATACAGAATTTATTCTAGGTGGCCATGTGTGCAGTCAAAAGTTCATCATTACAGAGGGAGGGAAATGTAGATATCAGGGAAAACTCCCACTCTAAACATTTCCACCCATTCAGCTTCTCTGCCTGAATATATTGCAAATTCTTTCTCATGTTCCTAACTTGAAATGACCACCTATCACATTTTTCTCTCCCCAGGATGGTCAGAGTCATATTTTGTATTTGCCACTAGACCTGATGTTGCTTGGTTAGTTTAAAACTATTTTCATATACCTAACACCATCCACTCTGAAATGTACTCCTAAAACTGAAAAATTAGGCCCACTTCAGATAGTTAAGATTTCTAACCCAGTACATTGACATTGAAATTATTCACTGATTTTGTATTATTGCCATGGGCATGTTTTCATAGGGAAAATGAATTCAAGAAGAAATAGAAAATAAAACTGTCCTTAAATAAGCCATGTGTGACCTAATTCAAAAGAGAATCGATTATATTGCAAAACGTGGTACTGATTTTAACATCTTCACACAGATGTGGATGTTCTAGAAAATATAGACCGGATGAACCTCAGAAAACAGTCTAAGACTTATGTAGGAATTTAAGGACAAATCATAGAAATACTCAATGTATAGCTTTTATTGTCCTATAAAATTAAATAATGTAGTCTTTGAAAAATGTCTGTCTAAATTTAGTTTTCTATTGAAGAAACTTTTGGGGATTGGAGTAAGTGATGGTGGTGGAGTTTCTGGGTTGTTCTTTAGTTCGTCATTGTCTTTGAATCCTTACAACAAATAAGTTCCCATCTGTTTCACAAAACACTGAAAGATATTTAGTTAGTGTTCATAAATACGTCTTTGAACGAGGATGGATTTTTCCTTCCATTTTCAGACATGTGTTGAGTCCTCGCTCGAGCGGGCCTCCACTTTATTCTGGGTGTGCTTCTGTTCTGTTTCAGCGAGGCGCCCAGCACATTCCTGTTTGCACTAAAAGTTGTCATATGGATTGTTTTGACTGTTTCCATGACATATAAATGGATAAGGATTTTAAAAAATGTTCTCGGCTCTAAAACAAACCATATTTATTTACACATCTAGGTAACCAGACCTCCTCTTAAACTTTATCACTTGTTCTTCCTCCAGCTGAAAAGAGAATATTTTTGTACTTTTATAAAGGATGGGCAAAATGCCCGATCATTCTTTGACCTCCTGCTAAACATCACTGTGGACTTTCACCTGCGTTATTGCCTTCTCATTAATAGTGCTCGTGGGTGAAGGTGATCACAGGCCTGCCTATAGCCAGCGGGTACAATTTCTAGCTAGCTGGGCATATTGGCAAACGAGGCTGGAATGTGAGCAGGGGCTGAAGGGCTTTCTACAAAGCAATTTCTCCAAGGTGAGGAATCTCTAAGGACTGAGCTGAGTGCTTAGAATAACATGAAGAGGAAAATGCAGAAAGAGATCATTCACAGTCAGTATCCCAATAAATGCTCCTATCCTTTATGTCTGAAGCTCAGTGCTGGTTATGAAAATGTGGGAGCCATCTGTATAGAGATGATAGTTGATGCTTTCTTGAAAAGAGATGAATTTAAGGAACAGCAGTTGGCATAACTGTTATGTTGCTGGACTCCCATGTAGTCGACTACTATTTGAGTCACAGACCAGGAAGCTTAAACTCAGGCTGGGCATATGTGTGTTTGTGTGTCCAAAATCTCAAGGGGAGAATGGAGGAGAAGGGATTGTGGTGTAGCCATTCACCCCTGGGGTGGCGATTTCTTGCTTTCTGCCTGTCTCTCTGGGAAGTGCACCTTCCCCATAGCAAAAATCTCTCTTAAAAGGAGAGAGAGAGGAGAGAGAGAGAGAGAGAGAGAGAAAGGAGGAGGAGGAGGAGAAGAATTTAAATAAAACCCCAAAGAAACCTTGGAGAGAAGGAAATGGATTCAGAGATGCAGTAGAGAGGTCAATGGAGGTACAGATTGCACCAAGAGCCCTGAGTTTACTAGCTGAGGGACAAGTTTTAAGAGCATGTAGGAAAACAAGCCTGATTTTCAGGAGAAGAGGAAACAAATAAACAATGAGATGCAAAGAGGGGCACAGAGGGCCTTTTTGAGAAGTTGCGTGGTGAGCGGGGAGAAACAGGATAGAGTAGCTATTGGAGGTTACCTGGAAGAAAGTGATTTTCCAGACTAAGAAGGTTCTTGGTAGCTTTTGTACAGTAGCAGGGAAGGAGAGATCAAAGATCCAGGAGAGCCCAACAGGATTAGGGGAGGCTGACTGGAGGGGCTTGGGGCAAACTGAGGCTTTATACACTGACAGATCTTCCTAGAATCCTGTACTAAATGATGTTGCTCAAATGAATGGATCTTCCCAAATAATTTCCCTTGTCAGTAAAATAAAGATAAAACCCAGTACAAAAGACTTATTCCTAGCAGGAAAGAAGCATGAGGAGTGATGATAAGGAAGTAGGGCTGGGAGAGATCGTAGAGATCATGTAATGACAACATGATTATTTTACAAAGAACAGAGACCAGAGGAATAGAGCAACTTGCTTAAAGTTATGTACCCAGTTGGAAAGAGAATTTGCACCCAGGATTTCTGATTCTTAGTTCTCTTCTATTTCGTCACAGTACTAGCAGCAGAAAGACGCTTACAAGATACATGTTAACAGTACCATTCTGTGCCTGCCTTACAAAGTAAACTGTGAGTGCAGAGTGGTCAGAAAGGTGGAGAGGGCAGCTGACTTGATCCCAGTTCATCTGGGAAAGCCTTTGGGGATTTTAGTTTTCAGCAAGTACAATATGAGCAAAAGTACAACTTGCTGCCGAAAAGGGTGGTGTACGATTGGCCCAAACCACAAGGTCAAACCACATCAGCTGTGTTCTGTTCAACGGAGTGTCTCATGTAGGGAGTCTTGGCAACTGGAGATGAGACCAGGGATCAATGAGCAGATTGCTGAGGTGGAAGTAACGAGTCTTAGGGTTAACATCATACTGTCTTAAAGACTACTGTGACTATTTAGATTTATAAAGAAGTTGCGGAGAAAATACAGAGAGTTCCCTTACACCCCTCACGTAGATTGTAGGGGGCCACTTAAAAAAGGTGAAAACTTATCTAGAACTGAAAGACTCAGTATCACAGTAGACTGAAAAAGGAAAACAGCAGCCTTTTTCTTCCTCAGGTGGAGAGGACAGACGTAGATAAGTCAGCTGCAAAGTAACCAGGAGACATTATTTCTCCCAAGGTCAGGCAACAGCTGTACAATGACTCAATGACAGTGTTAGGAGTAACTACTACACCTCTTAGGAATGATGCCACAGGCTTGCTTTTGTGCATCCACCGACTTATTACTGGGATATCCAATTGCTAAACTGGTCTTCCCCCATCTCAGCACCCTGCCCCTGGTTAATCCTTGTTTTTCTTACTCTTGCCTTGAAATGGCACAGTCCATAACTGATCTCTGCTTTCTTACATCTGTCTCAAAATGTTTCGTAGACGTCAAACTTGAGAAAAGCAGCTCCCTGTCTCCCTCCTGTTGGCGGCATTCCGTGTTTGCCCTGAGTGCCCTTCTTTTCTGCAGCTAAGTCAGTAGGTCTGAGGCTGTCAGGCTACAGGCTTGTTTTAGGTTTACTTTCTTTTAAGTTTGTCTATTTCTTCTGAGAGAGTGAGAAAGGTAGAGAAAGAGAGAGACAGACCCTCAACCGGCTCTCCAGGCTGCGATTTACCCCAGCACTAGCCAGCCAGGATCCCAGTTGTACATGTGGCCAAGGAGGTCCCAGAACATGGATCCTGGACCCTTCCGATGTGAGTTCAGCTGTGTACTACTGTACCACCGTCTGGTCCCAGATTAGGCCCCGATACCTTGTCTAAGTACGTCTGGTGAAGTCTGCCATACATTTTAGGGATTTGAAGTTGAGCTTGTACATGAATGTATTGGAATACCTATTTGACGTGATTCTGGGAGCAATGGAGGAGCAAGACATCAAGTAACTCTTCAGAGTGTCAGCTGGGATGGTTAGGTTGGTAATGATGAAGCAGGGCTCTGTGATACTAACTTAAAGTGTTTAGATATTGCTTAAATTTTGTCAGTGAACAATTAATGATGGTCACTATGCTGATAGCCCTCTCTGTTTCTGTAGATTTAATACAGTGTGCCAGGCAGTGTGCCAACTGCTTTCTGAACAGGATTTCACTTAATCATCATAAAATTCTAGTCTTTAAATAGGAAAGGCAAGGTTCTGAGAAGTCAAGTGGCTTTTCCGGGTGGAAAGTAGCAGAGTTAGGATTTGAACTCTGGGCTGTCTGATTCTGTATGCTCTTAGCTACAGTTAAGCTGTTTTGTTTTCCTTTGAATAGTTTCTCAGTAGTTTACAGTATGAGGGATTTCAATTGTGAATTCTCCTCCTATTGCCCTGGCCCTCTGCCACCTGTTAAGTTTCAGAAACATCTTTTAACCTTTAGTTGCAAAATGAATCTCTAGTAGAGAGGGTACCTAGCTCTCCTGGGTAGTCCCTTCACTGATGGACTTGGTGCACAAGCCAGCACTTCGTTCTTTTGTACTCTGATTCTGGCTTTGGCTTTCTATGATTTTCTTTGGTGTTTCTTTGTGGATCTGAGTCAATAAAATAATAAAATAATTAACCCTTGCCTAGTTGACCTAATATCCTTTTCAAGTTTAGTGAGTTAGCACAGAGTGCATAGCTAACATTACTGCAAGTTTTAATAATGCCTTCTAAATCATCAACACTCTTTTGAAAACATTTTGATAAATTAGGCAAACCCAACTTTAGGGTCTGCTACTACAATTTTGCTTTTGTTTCTAGACAAAGCCTGGTGAAATAGTTCTTCAAATGTTTGGGAGACACGCAAAGGGAAGCAGAACTTTCTTCATCCCAGGAATTCTATACTGACTAACATATGCTGTTTCAAAAGACCAGCCATAAATTGATGAGAATTTGGGATTTAAAGGATCCCCTTTTTCATCCCTTTTTCCTAAAGAACTTTAGGAACAAGTGGTTGCCAGAAATGTGACCACTGAGAGTGACTTTTGGGAACAGCCAACAAGTTCATCAGATCTGGGTTCTGGTCACTTCATTCTTTGTCAAGCCTCTTGCTGGTGATAGAAAGTCTGTTACCCTTGTCCCTTTACTGGAGCTGAGTGAAAACTTGGCCAGTGAAAAACTGTTCCCCCAGATGGAAATGGCAGTGTTTCCATCTGGTGAGTAGAGGAGTGGAGGGTGGGAAACTATAGCTGTGAGAGACTTGGGATGCCAAGATTGGAAATATCTGATAGTATTTACATGGAAATCTTAGATGTCGGCAGGATGCTTTCATGGGGGTGTTCAATAGGAAAATGCAGACTTTATTATAGATGTATCTGGAACAATAAATACTTTATAGAGAAAAATCCTCTTCTTGGCAGGAAGGTGTACTCCCTGAACAAAACAATCATTTTCTCATATCCAATTCATCTAATTAAATCATGGTTTGTGAATCATGAAGAAATGTACCTTGAGATTACAGTTCCAGCAAGAGAAGGGGAAAGGAGATAAAACGTTAGTTTAAAATATACTCCCTGTAGAAAGTAGTAGAGCCCAGTAAAAACACACCACACACACACACACACACACCATAAGATCTATAAATTAGAAAGATCAAAAATCAAATCCCTACCCTGTTACTATCTATGTAATATAGGGAATTTGTATAACCTCTGTGAGCATCAATTTTTTGGTCTATATAAGTAATATTCACTTTATAGGGCTTTTGTTTAGACTGTATAAGAGAATGTAAGTAAAAGGCGTGTAATGGATAACAAAAGGGAATTTTAATCATTGTTATTTAGGTCTTGTAAATGGAGGTGGGGTCCAAAGTCAAAGAATAGGTAGGCAAGAACAGAAAAATTGAACACTAGTTACTAAGAATTGTTTTATAATATAAAGCACATTAAAATTCATATTAAAATGCCATGAAGAAGACATGGAATAATTTTAATGAAAATTATTTTGAGGGAAATGAAAAGAGAACAGCTGTCATCTCCTGAATAGGGTGAGGGCTCTGTACTGGCCTTCAGCAAGCAGCCTGATCTCTAAGGCGCAGTTCAGCCTCATCATCTGGCAAGAGGCAACAGTGGAGGGATGACTAGGGAGTTCACTAATGCACCTGGCTCCATAAAATCCTATTTCCCTTCCCAGATATTTTAAGAGTCTGGCAACCAAAACCTTCTCTTTGGTGTATAGGGAGGCTTACAAGGATATTCTTAGAATCCAATTACAAGAACACATTTCCACTTACAATTACCAACAATTGCTCAAGTGAGTATAAATAAAGGTCTAAGAGCTAAGGTGGTCTTAGAAATAGAATTTAACTCTTTTATAAAGATCTTCATAATGTTGGGACCAGCAATTAGCATAATGGTTATGTCGCTGGACTCCCATGTAGTCAACCGCAGTTTGAGTCCCGGACCCAGCAGCTTTAAGTCATGCTGGGTGCGTGTGCATGCATGTTTGCCCAAGATCCCGAGAGGAGAATGGAGGAGAAGGGATTGTAGCATGGCCATACCCCCTGGGGAGTGATTTCTTACTTTCAGTCTCTCTGTCTCTCTCTGTCTTTTGGTGAGCACACGTGCCCTATAGCAAAAATCTCTCCAAAAAAAGAAAGAAAGAAAGAAATGATCTTCATAATGTTGCAAGTCTTGCTTAGGTGGTATTTGGCCTATCACACAGCTAGTTTCTAGGCTTGTGAGTCTATTACAGATCTGTTTTTTCTTTACTTTATCTATTTATTCTCCCCTTCCCCCTTTATTCATAATAGAGCACATGCATGTGCACATGGGAATGCGTGAGAGAAGCACCCTCCAAAGGGTCTGGTCACACCATGATCCCCCGCCTCTAATCTACCAGCTCATAAGATTCTGGGCACACACAGATGTGCCTCAAGTTATAGGCTGGCTTGGCTGGAGTTTCGAACCACAGTTGCCACGTAGGATCAGGCTTTTCTTGGGCAGTACATTATCTTGAGGCATAGAGCTGGCCCTCTCTCCATTTTATATTAAGATGTAATTTGCCCATTCCTATGAGAAGCATCCTCACTGTCTTCAGGGACTTGATCAGTTGTCTTCAAATTATACTTAAAATGTACCTTGAATGTCACTAATAAACTTTTCCCAGTTTCTCCAGTTCTCACTAATCTCTTCATCCTTTGGACCATGTCAGTTAGCATGGTTACTAACTGTTGCATTTGAATTAAACCCCCTCCCCCCCGCAACTAGATTGCCAAGGTAAGATCTGGGTGTACATCTCTTATTCTTTTGTATTTTCTTAGCATCTATCATCAGAAGATGATAGTTATTCACTGATATTTGACACAAATGTTATAGTATGCCAAAGTGAAATAAATTCATTTATAAAATAAGCACAGCAATAATATGCAAAGAAAGCATGAGAAATAGCTGTTCTCTTTTAACTAGATTCTACTTGTTTATTAGTTTTTGGTTAGTCCAGCACAAAAGTGATCTGTTTTTTGAAGGTCTTGATAAAAAAGGATTGTACCATGGTTCTTTTAAGCCTTTCACTAATATTTTAGGGGATGTAGTAGTATAATCTCCTCCCATCTTATTCAGAAGACATTAGTACATTATTCAATGATGTTGATAATTTTTAAAGAAAGCAATTCAGAGCTAGACTGCATTATACCCACTAGATGGCAGGCGATTGTTAGAGAAAGAAGAAAAACTGGAATTAGGATTTTTTTTCGGGGGGGGGGTTGGTATATTTCCAGTGAGCTGCCTCAATCAACGGCCTTGCCAAGAACTCCTTAATTTTTATAAAGTCCTTCAGTGTTTGCTTTCCAGAGATCTAAAAAGTGATACAAAATGTTCCATGGATATACCGGCCAGATACTTTTCCACTACCACGTCTAACCTTAGATTAACCTTTCATTCTCCCAAATTTTCTTAAACCATAAAAGGTGTCCTGACCTCACATGAGAATTAAACTGCATTGAGCAAAAATGCATTATTCAAGGAAACAGAGAAATCGCACAAGTTCTTATTTATGTGAAACTTACAGTTTATAATTTACTTAAGAATTACTATTTTTTGGACCAGCCCATGGTCTCGTGGTTAAGGGAGCTGGATTCCACATGGCTGACTACATGGTTCAAGTCCCAGTCCCAGAGGCTTGAGAAACATGCTGGTGTGTGCCTAAAATCACAAAAGAGTTGAAGGAGAAGGGATTGTTGTGTGATCATTCCCTATGTGTATATGTGGGCGGTATGTGTGGTATTGAGATAGGAGTTGGACCCCACTTATAGGTAGGGAGAGTGGAGGCCCCAAGAGGAGATCACTGTGTTTTTCTTCATAATAAAGTCTCTGTGTTTTTCCTCTATGGTTTGGTTAATGTACAATAATTTATAATCCCTTACTAATAGTGGAAGAGATAGGGATATTGAGCACACAGACAGGATAGACTCAAGATAGAATCACAGTGATTAAGTTTCATATCCAAAATCTGGCTGCATTGAGACTCAAAACAACTGTAGCTCAGGGCAGCAGTTTCTATTCGGTAATTGTGTTACTTTTTTGGGGAGAGATTTTTGCTATAGGGCATGTGCACTCACTAGAGAGGCAGAGGGAGACAGAGAGACAGAAAATGAGAAATTTCCTCCCCCCAGGGAGGATTGCCACACTGCAGTCCCTTCTCCTCCATTCTCCTCTTGGGATTTTGGTCACGCACGCACGCACATGTGCCTGGGTCCAGAACCAGAAGTTGAACCACGGTTGACTACATGGGAGTCTAGAGATGTAACTATTATGCCATCTGCTGGTCCTCAGTAATTGTGTTCTGAAAAGAAGTACAAGATACTATGGTCTGTGACCCCACAAAGAATGGGGTAATAAATCACTCAGATTACCATGTAATCATTTTCTAAAGCCCACTTCCTTATCAGAAAGCCAGCCCATTGCTCAGACTGCTAGATAAAACCCCCTCACTTCCAGACCCTCTTTGGCAACCCATTGGGGCCAACTTCCACTACATTGAAAGCTTTTTCTCCTTCCGTGATAAACTCTGCTTTCCTCTCCTCTTTGTGTCTGCAGCTCCAGTTCTTCATGAATGTAGGACAAGAAGTGTCATGGATATTGGGTCTGATCACCCAGTGCTCCCATCTCAGTATTTTTCCTCTTCCCCTCTCTCTCTCTGGTTAGTGCACAT
>NW_006205542.1:3705880-3708456 GCF_000334495.1 Tupaia belangeri chinensis
ACCCAGTGCTCCCATCTGAGTATTTTTTCTCTTACCCTCTCTCTCTCTGGTTAGTGCACATTACCTCTGGCAAAATTAAAAAGAAAAATTTATTATTTTTTAGTAACATACAGCTTTGCCTACAAGTGTGTAGGAGCTCTTTGAGAGAGCTTTGTGAACAATATCTCATATTTGTCAGCATGTGACATGTCCTGTGAGTTTTTTTAAGTTTACTTTTATTTCATGAGGTGGGAGGAGAAGGGCCACCTCCCAGAGTCTCATCATGCAGTAATCCTTTTCCCCCAGTTCTCTAGCTAGTCGGGGTCTTATGTGTGTATGCGGGCTTGGTGTGTTTCAGGTTGAGTCAGGATCTGAGTCTGCAGTCAGTGATGGGGCTTCTAGGACTGCAGGGCAGCTTTGCTCCCATCTCTGCCACCATGGCTGGGCCTGTCCTATGAATGTTTGAGGCAATTATAAATCTTGTAGCAAAATCTCCATTCTACTCCGGTGTACTCACTTCTCAAAGTAGTCAACATGTGCTAGCGTTTGTGCATGTCGTTTGGCCTACAAGACTTCTTCGACCTTCGCTATAAGTATTTCTTTTTGCTACAGTTTTCATATATGGTCAGTCTTCCAGTGAGGCTAATAGATCCACAGAAAAATTGAAAAGCTCTATTTGTGTCTCTAAATTAAGCAAAATAATGAGATAAATTTCACTGGGCTGGTTGAAAGTTCTAAACCAGCCTATCTTCTTTAGAATTGTGTATTTCCCCATGACTAGGAATGAGACATAAGGTAAATATCACCCAATTAATCTAGGCTGTTTAATTTATTCCTTGGAATTTATGTACGTTATATTTAAAAAGCTACCAAGCAGATATTATTTCGTGTGAGCTGATTATGAGCTTATTTGTTTCCATCAACACCAGTATCCTTATCTTGTTTAGTTAATTGAAAATGAGACTCTAACAAGAACTATGAAATTCTGAAATTTTAAGGTAAAACTTGACATACTTACTAAACATGTGTGTCAGATAAAATTTGACTATCACGAGGACGGATTAACAGCCCATGCATCTCACACATATGACCCAAGGTTCCCTCCTGTCTTGGGTTGAGCAATAAATGAGAAGTAAGAAACCTGCAGTTGAAGTAGCTGCTTACGAAAGGGCAGCACCTGCATCTCACCAACCTTAGCTGTTAAGAATATCTGTACTCGGGACCAGCAGATGGTGTAATGGTTATGTTGCTGGAATCTCATGTAGTCAACTGTGGTTCGAGTTCTGGACCCAGCAATCTGAAACTCACACCAGGCCCGTGTGTGTGCATGCCCAAAATCCCAAGAGGAGGCTGGAGGAGAAGAGACTGTGGCGTCACTGCAAATCACTCCCTTGGGGTGGTTTCTCGCTTTCTGTCTCTCTGTCTCTCTAGCAAGTGCATGTACCCTATAGTAAAAATCTCTCTCTCTCTAAGAAAAAGAATATCTGCACTCTGTGGCAGAAATAAAAAGGTCCAAAGACATGATATTAGAGTAAGTGTAGATACCAGAAACTGTAAGGGAGGGGAATGGGTGTAGAGAGCAGAGGGTAGAGGATGGGTGGGGCAGGCAAAGGGCAAAACATTTAACAGAAAAGAGAATGTAAAGTTCTTTGTGGGAAAACAGTTTTGTGTTTTTTGCTTTATATATAAAGAATACTTAGTGGAATTGTTTTGTTTTTAGAGACAGGGTCTTGCTGTTCCCCAGGCTTTTCACCCTGCCCCACTTTATACATTTAATATTTAATTTAATTTTATCTTTTCAATGTAAAAATATCTTTAATCCCCCCCACCTATGAAGTAATTACCTAGTAGAATAAAGCAAAGAGTGACTACAACCACTGCATTGTGTTTGTATGTAGGCCTAATAAAGAGGCTTTGTCCTGGCAGCGAGCGATAGTTGTCTAGGGCAAAAAGTGTTAGTGTAGTTTGAGGAGCCATTAGGAGAAAAAACACTGAGTGAGTATTAATATACTAAGTATTTCTCCAAAAATATTTACTCCATATCTAATATTGCCAGAACCAAATAGTTCCTTGAAAGAAAGCAGAGGAATGAGCTTGAAGTTCATGTATCAGGTTTTTGCCTTTTCCAGAAAAGATGTTTGATACCATTAGAAGTCAGTGCACCGTCAGAACTAGCTGGACCTATCTCTGCATGTCTGTTAATGATTGTCTGCTCGGGACCAGCAGTTAGCGTAATGGTTATGTTGCTAGACTCCCACGTAGTCGACTGTGGTTCGAGTTCCAGACCCGGTGGCTTAAACTCACGCCGGGTGCGTGTGCGTGCATGCCCAAGATCCCGAGAGGAGAATGGAGGAGAAGGGATTGTGGCGTGGCCATCCCCCCTGGGGGGTGATTTCTCACTTTCTATCTCTCTGTCTCTCTCTGTCTGTCTGGCAAGCACACACACCCTATAGCAAAAAACTCTCCAAAAAAAAAAGATTGTCTGCTCTACCATGATGTTTTTATTTGTTTGAGAGATTTTTGCTATAGGGTGTGTGTGCTCACTGGAGAGACAGAGACAGAGAGATAGAAAGCAAGAAATCACCCTCTGGGGGGGA
>NW_006205542.1:3724637-3765378 GCF_000334495.1 Tupaia belangeri chinensis
GGTGCGTGTGCGTGCATGCCCAAGATCCCGAGAGGAGAATGGAGGAGAAGGGATTGTGGCGTGGCCATCCCCCCTGGGGGGGGATTTCTCACTTTCTATCTCTCTGTCTCTCTCTGTCTGTCTGGCAAGCACACACACCCTATAGCAAAAAACTCTCCAAAAAAAAAAGATTGTCTGCTCTACCATGATGTTTTTATTTGTTTGAGAGATTTTTGCTATAGGGTGTGTGTGCTCACTGGAGAGACAGAGACAGAGAGATAGAAAGCAAGAAATCACCCTCTGGGGGGGATATCCACACTGCAATCCTTTCTTCTCCATTCTCCTCTTGCGATTTTGGGTGCACACTCACATGCACTCAGCATGAGTTTTAAGATGTTGGGTCTGGTACTCAAATCATGGTTGACTATGTGGGATTCTAGCGATGTAACCATTACACCATCTGCTGGTCCCTCTACAACAATCCTAGTTCATGCTACTCACTCACAATGTGTGTTTCCATATTTAGTATAATGTCTGACACATTGTGGGTGTTAAATAAAGGAATGAAAGTGCTGTTGGTGTCTGAAATGAATGTTGACTCTTTTGCTTATATTTCAATTTTTCATTAAAAGTCCAATTATGTTTCACTGTCTTTTTTTAAGAATAAAAAGCAGAAGAAAAAAATGTCAGCTACCCAGGGTGTTGAGAATTTCTTAGGAAAACCAGGAAAAAATGTGATAATCTTCCCAGGTGGTCAAGACTGAAAACCCACAAGTAATTCTTTTTAAAAACATTTTTAAAATCAGTTTCTAATATACAAACAAAATAAAGACAGTGAAACATAATTGGACTTTTAATGAAAAATTGAAATATAAGCAAAAGAGTCAACATTCATTTCAGACACCAACAGCACTTTCATTCCTTTATTTAACACCCACAATGTGTCAGACATTATACTAAATATGGAAACACACATTGTGAGTGAGTAGCATGAACTAGGATTGTTGTAGAGGGACCAGCAGATGGTGTAATGGTTACATCGCTAGAATCCCACATAGTCAACCATGATTTGAGTACCAGACCCAACATCTTAAAACTCATGCTGAGTGCATGTGAGTGTGCACCCAAAATCGCAAGAGGAGAATGGAGAAGAAAGGATTGCAGTGTGGATGTCCCCCCCAGAGGGTGATTTCTTGCTTTCTATCTCTCTGTCTCTGTCTCTCCAGTGAGCACACACACCCTATAGCAAAAATCTCTCAAACAAATAAAAACATCATGGTAGAGCAGACAATCTTTTTTTTTTGGAGAGTTTTTTGCTATAGGGTGTGTGTGCTTGCCAGACAGACAGAGAGAGATAGAAAGTGGATCAGCAGCATCAGCATCAGTTGTTAGACACGTAAATTCTCCAGCTCTCCTCCACATCTCCTGAATGAGAACTCTGGAGGTGAGACCCAGATATTTATGTCTCAGCATGCCCTTCAGGTGAGTCTGAATCTTTGGATCACTCTTGACAAGGGAGAACCACTGTTTTAGGAGAATTGTCTCCACTCCCAAATAACTAAAAACAGTATACCCTTGTCCACAGAGGATATGGGTCAAGATCCCCAGTGGTTGCTTAAAACAGTGGATAGTACCAAGCCCTGTATTTACTGTTTCCTCCTTATACACACATACTTGTGATAAATTTAATTTGTAAGTTAGGCATAGTAAGAGATTAACAATAACTAATAATAAGATAAGACTCTTGTAACAATTTGCTAGCATAACTACTCCTGTATTTCAGCATTGTTAAATAAATAAAGGATACTTGAACATAAGCACTGCATACCTTCACAATCGGTCTGATAACTAAAATAGCTACTGAGTGACTAATGGGTAGGTGGCACTCTCAATGTGGATAGGTTGGACAAAAAGATAATTCATGACCTCAGGTAGGATGGAGCAGGATGGTGTCAAATTTCATCGTGTCACTCAGAACGGCACACAATTTAAAACTTATACATTTCTTGTCCCTGGAATTTTCCATGTACTATCTTTGGATCACTCTTGATCATAGGTGATGAAAACTGTGGAAAGTGACTGCTGTATAGAGAGCTGTTTATATGCAATTATCAAGTTCTTTAATATCAGGAAGAACATGAGGTAGCAACTAGTGAAACTTCTGTTCTTCCAGCAAGTTTTTCTGTACCCATTAACCATTTTCCACTGCCTGTAGATTTGGCAGGAATGGTGTAAAGTTAAAGGAGGCAGATTGCAATCTCTGAATCAGTGGATAAATTAAAATTCCCCTATCCTTGTTGTAGCCAGGAAAAAAGAAAAGGAAAAAGAGAAAAACTTCCCCAAAGTCTGAGAAAAAACGACAATCTGCATAGTGGCAGGGTACTCCTTAGAGTGGAATGTAAAATAGGCCCTGGCCACAGGCTTAGAGAGCAGACTTTACTCAACACGTGTTCTAAGTCATGAGTCCTAATTACGTCCATGTTTGTCTTTCATTTATGTGGCTTTCATCTGCGGCTGGATCTGCCTCGTAGGTGTCCCATGTTCCAGAGAGCAGAGATCAAAAGAATTCATAGGAAGCCATTTATTAGGATTTCGGTAATGTACAGCCAAGATAAGAAATATTCCTTTGGTGCTGCCATTTTTTTTCCCCTATGAATGAGACATCTAGGTTTCTTAGGAGAAGCTGTTTCCTTAAAACAACAACAACAACAACAACAACAACAATTCCTGTGTAAGGGATTCTACCTATCATTTACCTTCAAGTTGCCAATGTTTCTAACATGCTGTTTTCCCATAATCATTGCAGAGCACATGGGTTATAATAAATCCCAGGGATAGATTCAGCATTGTGTCACATTGCCAAGGACTTTTAATTTGTGATTACTGATGAATATTTCACATAGCGATTAGCTTAAGTCCTGCCCTAGTTAGGGAGCTGATGCATAATAGAAATTCCTCAGAGGCAGTGGAAGACCACTGAAAATGTGCAGTTGGGTGTCCTGACACTGCCAGATTGAACTGGCAGGGGAAGGGGAAACAGACATTTTTTCCACCCTCTGCCTATAGTGTCTCGCCATATCCTGTCTGGGAGATGGAGTCATTTTGGCTTCCAAAAGTGGTGTTTCATCTGGAAAGCAAGTTTTCCTTCATCTGACCACTTACGCTAGGATTCGTGTGAAGAGTCATCTGGGATCTTACTTTATTGACCTTAATATGCTAGGTCCATTCCAACATATGTGCTCGCACTTCTCCCCCCCCCCCCCCACTCAAGTCTTGGCATTTCATTTGGGAATTAGAAAAATGTTAGCTTGTTCTAGGAACAAATCTTTATGACTGCTATATATATATGAAAAATGCATCTGGATGAATGTTTTTCAAATAGCACCCTTCATGCTCCAGACATGTTCGAAGGGAGTGCCTGGCAACCCCTGACGCGTCAGTCTGGGCTTCCTGGGACTCCTTCGGCTGGCTGCATACCGTGTCATTGCAGGCTTCTGTCATTTTCTCCTCACAACATTTTGTAGGCAGCAGATGCAGATTCATCCATTATTTGCTCATTTATTCTTTCTAGATTTCATCACTATAGATGACATTCAGAGAAAGGGATTTACCTTAAATCTTTAAAAAATGAACAAGATACAGATATTTATTGTAAAACATGATATTTTGAAGCATTATGTTGAATAGGGAAAAGCTAAAAGCTTTCCCATTAAAAACTGGAATAAGATAAGCTTGCCCACTCTCTCTAGTCCACTTTAACATAGTGCTGGAAGTCTTAGCCAATGCAATTAGACAAGAGAGTAAAATAAAGGACATTCACATAAGATATGATTATATACCTAGAAAATCCTATGAATCCTAGGCATCCATGAAAAAACTCATCAAAGTGATAAATGAATTCAGTAAAGTTGTAGGATATAAAGTCAATCTATAAAAATCTATAGCTTTTTATACAACAATAATGTACAGAGTGAGACAGAATTAAAGAAAACAACCCCATTTACAATAGCTACAAAATAAATGTCTAGGAATAAATCTAACCAAAGAAGTAAAAGATCTTTATAAGGAAAACTATGAAAACTGCAAAAAAAAATTGAATGTGATATAAAAGAAGTATATACTGTGCTCTTGGATTGGAATAATTAATATATGTAAGATGTCAGTCCTACCCAGATTAATATACATATTTAATCCAATCCTGATCCAATTACCTGAGACATTCATTGCAAAAATAGAAAAATAATTATAAACTTTGTCTGGAATCAAAAAAGACCTTGTATTGCTAAGGCAATACTGTATCAGAATAATAAACTAAGAGGTATCTCACTATCTGACTTTAAAGTATACTACAAAGCAGTGATAATTAAAACAATATGGTACTGGCACAAGAATAGATACATATACCAGTGGAACAAAATAGAGAATCCAGAAATAAACCTCAAATCATACAGCCAATGACTTGATAAAAGGGCATAAGATAATGCAGTGGAGAAAAGAAAGTGTCTTTGACAAATGGTGTTGGGATATCCATCTGCCAAAAAATGAAACTAGACCCACTATTTGCCAGAGATAAATATCTGTCATTAAAAGAGCACTTTGCCTAAAAGAAAGATCTGACTAGTGTGCAGAATGCTTACAATCTTTTGTGAAATTGAAGAATTGCAACTGAAATCTATTTTGTCTGTTTTTAAAATGAACGGAATAAAGTTTTTTTGTTTTTTTTTTTTAGAGATTTTTGCCAAAGTTTATGTGTGCTCACTGGAGAAAGAGACAGAGACAGTGAGAAGAAAAGTGAGAAATCACCCCTCCAAGAGTGATTCCACCCCAGGGGGAAGGCCATGCTGTAATCCCTTCTCCCCTATTCCCCTCCTGGGATCTTAGGCACCCACGCACATGTGCCCAATGTGATTTTTCAAGCCACTGGTTCTGGACTTAAACCGCAGTCAGCCACGTGGGAGTCCAGCAATGTAACCACTACGCCATCTGCTGGCCCCTGATTTTATTTTTAAAGAAATACATATAATTGCGACTAAATCAAACTAATTAACATATATGTTACCTCAGATATTTGTCATTCTTTTGTGATGAGAACACTTAAAATCTTTTCTGCTAATGATTTTTCCAGAATACAATACTTTGTTATTGATTATAGTCACCATGTTGTAAAATAGATAATCTTCCACCTATTCCTCCTATCTTGTTGGAATTCGGTATCCTATGACCTAATCTTCCTAGTCCTTACTCCCCCTATCTTGCAGCTCCTGGTAACCACTAATATACTCTCTGCTTCTCCAACTTCAACTTTTCTTTCAGATTCCACATGTAAGTGAGATCACATGATATTTGGCTTCGTCATTCTCCACCTGGCTTAGCATAACATCCTCTAGGTTCATCATACGGTTGAAGATAACAGCGTTTACTTCTTTTCAGACTGAATAGTGTTTTATTAGGTATATATGTCACATTCTCTTTATCCATTTATCTACTGATAGGCCCTAAGTTGGATTCTGTATCTTGGCTATTGTGAATAGTGCTGCACTACAGGAACACAGAAGTCTCCTCCACAGGCTGATTTAATTATATATATATCCCCAGTAGGATGCCGGATCACATGGTAGTTCTATTTTTAGTTTTTTTTTTTTTTCTTCAAGGTTTTTCAATAGGGCCTGTGCACTAGCCAGAGACAGAGAGAGACAGAGGGAAAGTGAGAATTCACCACTCAGAGAGGATGGCCAGGCCACAATCCTTTCTCCTTTATTCTCTTCCTGGGATTCTGGAGGACACACGCAGGTGCCCAGTGTGATTTTTCAAGCACCAGGTCTGGGACTTGAACTGCAGTCAGTCATGTGGGAGTTCACTGCCTTAACCACCACACCATCTGCTTGCCCCCTATTTTTAGTTTTTTGAGGAACCTCCGTACTGTTTTCCATAATGGCTGTACTAATTTACATTCCTACCAATGGTGTGCAAAGGTTCCTTTTTCTTGCTATCTTTTACCTTTTTTATGGTAGTCATTCTATAACAGGTATGCAGTGAGATTGTGGTTTTTGCATTTCCATAATGATTAGTGATATTGAGCATTTTATTTTCATATATTTATTGGCCATTTATATGTCTTCTTTTGAACATTGTCTATTCAGATCCTTTGCTCATTTTAAGACTGGGTTGTTTGTTTTGTTGCTATTGGGCAAGAAGGCTGCTGGAGCTGGCAAGGTCACCACGTCTGCCCAGAAAGCTCAGAAGGCTAAATGAATGTCCTTAATTCCTGCCACCCAATCTTAATCAGTGGTGGAAGAACAGCCTCAGAACTGTTTGTCTCAATGGCCATTTAAGTTTAATAGTAAAAGACTGGTTAATGATAACAATGCATCGTAAAACCTTCAGAAGGAAAGGAACATGTTTTGTGGACCACTTTGGTTTTTCTTGTGTGTGGCAGTTTTAAGTTATTCGTTTTTAAAATTTGTACTTTTTAATGAAAACAGTTGACCAAAAATCTGTCATAGAATTTTGAGACCCATAAAACAAAATTTAATGAAAAAAAAAAAGAATTTTGAGATTGCATTAAATCTGTAGATTGCTTTGGGTACTATACCCTTTGACAATATTAATTCTTGTATGGGATATTTTTACCACTCGTTTCTGTCTTCTACCATTTATTTTATTGATATTCTTTATTTTTTAATTTGTAGGTCTTTCATCTCCTTGGTTAGATTTATTCCTAAGTATTTTACTATCTTTTTATAAAAGAGGTTTTTGTCTTAAGGTGTGTGTGCTTGCCATTGGAGGGGAGGGAAGAGACAAAAAGACAGAGACAGAGAGAGGGAAAGTGAGAAATCACACCCCTCTCCCCCTCCCCCGCCCCAGAGGGATGACCATGCTGCAATCCCTTCTCCTCCATTCTTCTTCCAGGATCTTGGCCATGCACATACACATGTGCCCAGCATGATTTTCATGTCACTGGGTCCAGAACTTGAACCGTACTTGGCCATGTGGGATTCAGCAACGTAACCATCACACTATCTGCTTGCCCCAGTATTTCATTATCTTTTGGTAGCTATTATGAATATAATTTTCTTTTTCTTTAAATTTCTTTTTTCTGATCATTTATAGTGTATAGAAATGCTACTGATTTTCATATGTTGACTTTGCATCATGCAACTTTACTGAATTTATTTAATAGCTCAAAGAGTTTTTTGTGGAATTCTTAGGGTTTAATGTATATAAGATCATGTTTTCTGCAAACAGGGGCAATTTAGCTTCTGCCTTTCCCACTTGGATGCCTTTTATTTCTCTTCCTAATTGCTATAACTAGTGCCACGTTGAATCAAGTGGTGAGAGTGCGTACCCTTGTCTTTTTCCTGATCTTAGAAGAAAAGCTTCAAAATTCTCACCATTGAGTATGATGTTGACTCTGGGTTTGTCATTTATGGCCTTTATTGAGGTATGTTCCTTCTACACCTAATTTGTTGGGAGCTTATCCTGATAGGATGTGGAATTTGGTCAAATGCTTTTTCTGTATTTACCGATATGCTCATAGGCTGTTTTGCCCTTCATTCTGTTAATAGTGTTTCACATTCGTAGATTTAATCACATTTGCAGACTTGAGTATGTTGAACCATTCTTGTAAATCTGGGATAAATTCCCCTTGATTATGATGAGTGATTCATTTAATGTGCTGTTGAATTGGGCTTGATAGTACTTTGTTGAGTTGTTGTTGTTGCATCTATGTTCATCAGTACATTTGTTTGTATGGACTAGATACATTTTTTTTTTTAAATCCTAAAGTTATCCTGGCACATCAGTACATAGAGAAGAATTTGATCAGCTCCAAACAAATTTATTGTCTACTGGAACTCATTAGAAACTAATGGGTGATACTTCTTTTTTTGTTTGTTTGTTTTTGTTTTTGTTTTTTAAGGAGGTAATTGTACATATCCATAGAACACAATATAGTTTTTCAAAAGCATACATTAGGTTACTATCAAATCAAGGATATTATGGTATATATCTTTTCCATCAGAGAACTTTACATTCTTGTTTCTGTAAAGTACTTCCTCCCTAAACGCCCCCCCTCCACACCCATCCACTCCCTTTTCTATAGTGTCTGGTGTTCACACGTGTCTTCCTTATTATATCTTTGGATCTCTCATGTTCTGTCATTAAGTGCAGACATTTGGTATATATTGAGCAGGTCTTGATTTTGAAAACTAATTGAGCTAAAATATTGATAGTTTCAGAATTTTTCTGGTGCTATTCAATGATTGTGAACAATGAGTTCCCACCATCTTGGGGCTTACTGTCAAGCACTTGACCTTGTAGTATCAGCTCTACGGAGTCCCTGAGATAGTTAGAGTGAAGTCAGATGGCAGTCAGGAGCTCTGACCCACCTTTGGAAGAGGGTAGGGAGGAGCAGATGTGAGGTGCCTGAATCACTGAACAATTCCGAGATCTGTTTGTCTTGAGGAGAGACTGGGTTTACTGAGGTCCAGTTTTCAAGTCATAGGTTTCCTCCTAATATCTTATGCGTGCTCAGGATCTTTACTCTGGAACTTAGGAGATGTTGACGTAGGTAACTATAAGCTCCCAGCTCTTACTTTAACAGATGCTGGGTTCTTTCCTCCCTACTCCCACTTTTTGACATCTGACTTCACAGGGAATGGGCCTCAATGAACCCATGATGCCTCCATCTACCAGACTCAAAGTTTAGATGCACCCTACTGACTCCTGCCATTAGGTTCCCTGCACTGATTCAATTCTTCAGGATCTGGACATCAGTCTTAACTGAGCATAAGGTTTCCTTGTTTTCTTTGCAATTTGGATTTCATCCTTGATTCACAACTCAAACTCCAGCACCATCTTTCAGTTCAGTTTTCTTATGGTTACCAAAGAAATCATAGAAGTTCTACCAGTGAACCATACAGAGTTTGACAAACAGGAAAATGGGCTCTTATGTTACTGACATTTTGGGGTTGTGCAGCAGGGCCTTCCAAGGGTTTTAGTTATTTGGCACATATCTCCCCCCAAAATCTGAGACTATTCGGATTCTAGAAGCAAAACATTTTAGAGCTAAAGTTGACTATATCAACAGAAATGCTTACACATTTTTCTTGTCTTTAATAGGTAATAACTGCACAGCGAATTGTCCTGCAAGGATTAGCAGAGGAGTTAATTAATTGCCTGTTTGTAACACATGGTGTTACCCCTGAATGTCCTCAATTCATTTGTCCAAAAACAACCCCAAAGATGAATCATGCATTGGATTTACAGCTAATAATTTCGTAGTGTACAGATTCTATGGTGGGAAGTAGCACTAATTTAGTAATTTAGAAACAATTTGGGAATAGTTGAGTAATATAAAGTATTTGATTCTGCGTCATGTACTCAAATTTTTGGGGATAGTATTTATGAGTTTGACCAGAAGGAGCTTTTGATTCCCACTAGCAGTTATAGCTGTTCCTTGTGAAAGTGGCAGGTTTGCTACATTGAAGTGTTGCTGCCTAACAACTTCATTCTCAGGACAAAAGGTATGAGACAAAACCATAGGATGCTTTGAATGTTTGAAAATTCCTAGGGAGATCATTCTTATCCTAAATGGTATGACTTTCTTAAAAATAAACGCTTTTGACATTTGAAATAATTTTTTGGCATCATCAGTTATGAGCGCTCTAGCTCTCTGATACATTGCCAAGGCAACCCTGTTTATAATATAGACCTCTATATGGTATGCCAGTAGGAAAGTTCCAGACTAGAGATTTCGTAGATGTCAGGACTTGGTACCCAGCAGAACTGGTTTCAGATGCTATAAAGAGTTAAAGCCACAGATATCCTTTAATGTTGAAGAAATTGAGACTCGGGAGGTTAGAGGAATTGATCCAGATTACACATCATTTTAGCAGAAAAAGTGTTTCTAGAACTCAGGATTCCTGAGTCCCAGTTTGATTCTTTTTATGACATATGTTGGAAAGGATTAGAATTAAATGAGAAAAACAAAAGCTAAAACATTTCTTTCTCAGGTGCCTTGTGGTCCATACTTCTAGTGATGAATCTGGGAAATCTAACTTAAAAACAGAATTTTCCCAGCCACTTTTTAGTTTATTTTCCTTCCATGACATGGATCTATAATAAACCATTCTTCTTCTTCCCAGTTGAATGTGTTGACCTTATATGCATAAGTAAAATGAATGTTTTATTTGGATTTAGAGGTTGGCTTTTGTTTTCAGTCAGTTTGTGGAACTGAGCCCAAATGAGTTCCAATGAATTATGCAAATTTTCTGTGGAGTGATGAGTAACTATCCCACGTGTGGAGAAAACGTGCTTTTGCCTTCTTGTTTGGTGACTGTATGTATTTAATTACGCACAGAATGTGCTGCTGAGAGAAACACTGGAAACACTCCACTGAGGCAAGGCCTATTAGTGACAGTGATCCTGAGTTGGAGGCAAAACAAGAGCCTGGCGATGGCAAACAAGCCACCCACGCAGGGCCACTAGAGGGCAGTACTAACTTACAAGTCAGCCATCAAGATCCATGTTTAAGGCTACCTAGAATAAACAGTGCTGAGTATCTTGGACAACAACTTTTCTTGGAGTTGTTGACATGCGAAGATAAGTACTTATATCTTAGGTTGGTACTTTTTTGAGCCTGGGTATCCTCGACTCATTTTGGAGTTCTAATCTTTTTTGTGTAGAGAAAAAGGCACTGGCAGCTCTGGAATCTAGTCCTAGGTCTGCCATCAATTAGTTGTGTGCCCTTGGTCCCCTGGCTTCAGTTTCTTCCTGTGTAAGATTGCATGGTACTAAGATTTCTTCTCTATAATCTATGAACCAGCTGATTCTCCTTTTCTGCCCCATTTCTGCTCAATATTCATCCTAAGAGTAAGCCAGTGTTTTCTTCTGACTTATAAAGAAGAACATCAAGACAACCTCTTTGTTGGTAAATGTCTCTCTTCTGTGTTGACTACCAGCTCAGGCTTCTCTTCAAGGATTGCTTTCTTGAAGTATCACTCTTTCAAGGCAGCGGCTATGGTCTATCAAGCCTCACTAAAATAGCTTATTAGAAAAAATACCTAGTGATACTATTTGTAACTGGTTGAAAAATCCATCATTCTTGACCTTGGTTTATTGACCCTGGTTATGGGTTGAATCGTGTCCTCTCACCTCCAATTGATATCTTGATGTCTTCTCAGCACCTCAGAATGCAACTTTATTAGGAAACAGGGTTGTGGCAGATGTAGTAAGTGAGGATGAGGTCATTTTAGCTGAAGTATTGTGAGCTCCTAACCCAACTCGACTTGTATCATTATAAAAAGCGAAATTTGGAGACGGATTTGTACATGGGGAGAACGCCATGTGAAGATTGGAGTTCTGCTGCTTCAAGTTAAGAAACTATGAGAAGCTAGGAAGAAGACCTGTGGATACGTCCCTTCAAAGGGAACATAGCCTGACCTAATACTTTGGTCTTGGATTTCTAGCCAATAGATCTAACAAGCTAATACAATCCTAATGGAAATTTGGTAGGTCATTAGAATATGTGTTAAATGTATTCTTTCTCCAGATGGCTACGAAATCATGATTTAGTTCTGCCTCCTGCAATGTGCTGTGCTTCATTAAAGTCAATGTCATTGGGTTGTTCAAAATAATAGGAATTTTTGTACAACTTAGGACGTGATGAATTTAGGAGGAAGAATGCACGCTAGTACAATTTATCCTTCTTTGATATTTGATAACCCTTATGCTCTCTCAACTTAATCTGGCCTAAGAAGAAAATAAAATGGGCTGGTAATTCAATAATACAAAACAGTCTTCAACTTTAAACAGTATTCAAAATGCAGGAAATTTCCATTTACCAAGTGATTAAGGACAAAATTCACTTTTAAATTATGCCTGATAGAATAGGTCATTTTACAATGATTATAGCAATGAAGAGAGGAATTAACTGTAATCACTTATGTTATTAAGACCTGTCATCTATCAAGATTTTATATATATATATAAATAAAAAAATATATATAAATAAAAAAATATATATAAATATAAAATAAAAAATATGTATGTGTATATATATAGAATCATATATATATATATATATATAATCTAAATTTGTCCATGGATATCCCAAAACCAAAATGTATGACAAAAACTAGGACCAAAGTTGTAGGTTAGGGATTGGAAAGTGAGGGATTGTGACTTGTGTTCTGAAGTCTGACAAGCTTTAGGCAGGTTTTAAAGTCAGAAACCATGAGCAAGGTGGGTTTGCCAACAATTCAGATTGATATAAGCAAGGTAACAGAATGTCTAGCAGAAAGGAGATTGGATAACTCAGGGAGTGGTGTCAGGTGCTTTTCTAGGATCCTGAAAGAAAAAAGAAGTATGAAGATTCCAGTTTTTAGGTTCAGAGTCAGCATGTTCTTATAACACATCGCAGGATGGGGTGACAGCTCTTTGGAAGGATTACAACATTTACTTGAAAGACTGCACATTTGTCAGGGTTAAATGTTCAGAAGCAGGTGAGACATGACTACAGCCCAGCCTCTCATGCCTTCTCAGATGGGAGAATTTTAGAAAATGTCTCTGTCTCATTTTATTTCATACCATGGAGCACAGATGCTTTTGTGCTTCTACAGAGAAAAAGTTCTTGATCAAAATCAAGTGAATATTGCTAATTACATGCCATCAATTAAAACATTGAAACATTTTTTAAAGAATTATTTTTTAATCTAACTTTATTTGTTTGTTTATTTAAATTTGACCAGAGAGGGACAGAGTCAAAGAGAGAGAGAGAGAGAGAAAGAGAGAAAGTGAGAAAGCAAGCTGTCAGGTCTGGGACTTGAACTGTGGTTGGCCAAGTGGCAATCCAGTACCCTTAACCACCACACCACCTGCCAGCCCCGCAATATTGAATTCTTTTTAATTAGTTGCAGTTTTATTTTACATACAAAGCTAATTATAGAGTGTGGTAGTTATCTATAGCTGTGTCACAAATTACCCCAAAATTTTGTGATTTAAAACAACAAATTTTTATTTTCTGTTAGTTTCTGTGGGTCAAGAATCTGGGCACAACTCAGGGTCTTTCACTGGCTGCAACTAAGGTGTTGGCTGAGGCTCTGTCATCTCTAGGCTTGACTAGGGAAGGAACTGTTTCATACTCACTCACTGTGGTTGTTGGCAGGGTTCAGTTCCATGCTGGTTAATGACAAGAGACTTTCCTTAGTTCCTTTCCTCGTGGAGCTCTCTATAAAGCAACTTACAACATGGCAGCTGGCTTCCATCAGAACAAACAAGTGAAAGGTCAAGAGAAGGCAAAAATGAACCAGAGTCTTTTGTTGTGACCTAATCTTGGAAGTGACATTCCTTTGTCATGTGTTATTTGTTAAAGTGAGTTACTAGATACGGCCCATAAACAAGAACAGGGGACTGTATAAGGGGTGAAAATGAGACAGTCATCGGGAGCCATTCAGAGTCTACCTACCGCGTGGATAATAGGCTTTGTTAAATTAGCTGTTGTTAATTTAAGTGAATAATTTGAAATTATTTGTCATCATCTTTATATTTAAAAGGTGGTTTCTACCACAGGGGCCATGTAGAAAAGTACGCATTTAATGAACTAGTTTCTTTTGCCATTTCATGATGTATCATATATATAAACATAATCTAAAATGATTTTTCTGTAGCATTTTATCACTTTGGAAGCATAGAATTATACTTCCAAATATTCTCAGGAACTCTGTAAGGAGGAATTAATATAATCACTTCATAGGTGAGAGAGATGTCATTCAGAAAGATTTTTTTATAGTATTAAACAGAAATATGATTTTAATGATTATTTTTAATGCATTCTATGAGAACTTTTTTTTTTCTCAAAAAGTTCTGCACAAGTCTAGGGAAAGCATGATTAAATTGTTTCTTTGACTTCTTTTTGGTTATGTATCTGAATAGGTAAGTCATGCTGTTTAAAATCCCTGTCCTTCCTGGTAAGATGTCCAGAGTTGAATTGCAGTAGGTTGGGGAGTATTTCTGCTGTCAATGTTTTGTGACTAACCAAGCACACAAATCTTTTGGAGTGTAGTTTTACTTCAAGATAACTAAAATTTTTATGTTTTTTTTTTTTCTCCTCACTGGTATGATTCTTTGATCTACTCAGGAAGAAATCTTCTGTATTCTATTTCTTTTCACTTTAGAAACTTAGAGAATAGAGCTAATGCTTGAAGATAGAAAGGAAAGGAAGGAAGTAGAAGGGAAGGAGGAAAAAATTCAGAGTTGGAAGACTGCAGGGCAGAACACATGCTGGATTTCCAGCTCTGCAGTGAGCATTTAGCTGCCTTGTAAGGGCCAGGGCTTCAGTCTTGGTGCGTTGGCTGAGGGCTGACTGCTCCCCTCACTTCCACTGAGGTTTGGCTAATGTATACAAAAAATCAGCAATGGTCAGGTTGGTTGTAAAAGCTGGGCAAAGCATATTGGAATGTTTGCCAGAATTAGATCATTTTATACAAACTTTGACCACCGCAATGGCTAAATCAACTGCTCAAGTAGAAGCTGTCATGTTTGTAGTCTACTTAATGAAAAACAGCAGCATATGCATGAAAGTTGTGAGAAAACATCTGAACTTCATAACCTCCTAAAGGTCATAGTCAGAAAAAAGTTAAAAAATTTTTTGACAGTGTTCTCAGTTTGAATTATGCTTCTATGGACAGTAAATTAATTCACTCAGATGTGGATGACCTCCGTTACTACCTAATGGACTTTCCCATCCCCAGACTCGGTTGACTAGTTTCAGCCCTATATCCTGCAGTAATATCATTAGTTTTATTAAAACACTCATGTTATTATCTGCCACTAGACACTTCGTGAATTTTTATTCCTCTTTATTAAAGGCCACAATTTTCAATATTTATTTAAGATTTGCACTATTTGCATCAACTTCCCTACCCTTTACAATACTGCTTAATGAATACAGAACCCTACAATGTGTTAATACCACTTATTGTCCAATGCCAACTGTCTACTTGATAGCTTGACTAGGATATGAACATCTCACATGTTAAATGTCCAAGACAAAAACTTGGTTCCTTCACTTGTTCCTCTCTTAGGTTTCCCCCTCTCAGTATATGGCATTACCATCTACTATCAGGTCAGAAGTGATCCTGAATTACTTTGCTTCCCTTGTGATTCCTTTGTAGTCAACCTACCACCATTTTCTATTCAGATTATCTATTAAACACATCCAAATAAGACTATTTTAAATCACATCCTCTGCATTACCTAGTCTGAGTTACCATCCTCTCTTATAAAATGACTGTAATAGCCTCATAAACATGTTCACATTTCCATTATTCCCCCTAAAATATCCACAGTAAAGAGGACTCTTTAAAACATATGTGTTGGGATCACCAGCTGGCATAATGGTTGCATTATTGGACTCCCACATAGTTGACGAGTCTCTGCACCCAGTGGCTTAAAACTCACACCAGGAGCGAGTACATGCATGTCCAAAATCCTGAGAAGATAATGGAGGAGAAGGGATTGTGATATGGCCATCCTCCCTGGGGGATGGTTTCTCACTTTCTGTCTCTCTAGCGGGTGCACATGCCCTATAGCAAAAATCTCTTTGAAAAAAACAAATATATATGTGTGTGTGTGTGTGTGTGTGTGTGTGTATATATATATATATATATCAGATTATATCACTCCCTTTCTTAAAGCCTTCCAGTGACTTCCCATATTGTGTAGATTCAAGTGTACTCTCATGACCTTTTTAATTTCCTATTCTCCATGGCCCAGCATAACCTCGCTCCCCTTTCCTTCTTTTCCACCCCTTTGCCCCCGCTTTGTTCACTGCACTCCAGTTATGCTTGGTCTTGTTTTTATTCAGAACATGGCAGCATCTTGTTCTCTCTACATGGTCTTTGCCTCTCCTATTGCTTCTGGCTGAGATGTTAGTTCTCCAATGCTTCATGGAGCTGGCTTCTTGTCATTTAGATTTTAGCTCAAGAGCCATCTTCTCTGAGATATCTTTTCTGATCCTGTAATATAAGCTAGAGTTCTGGCTACTTTATATTCTATTTTCTTATTTTATATTTGTTGCAGAACTTACTACTATCTGAAATGATTATTATTATTTTTGCTTATTTGCTGTTTGCTTCTAGACTGTAAGCTCCCTGAGACTAGTGTGTAAGCTGCCTGAGAAGCAGAACTTTCTCTGACCTCTGGCCCCTTTGGCTTTTTTTTGGCTTCTTCAAGTGATAGCCCAAGCACTTAAAACAAGTTTGGGCTACAATTGGTGCTCCAAGCACATTTTTAAAGTTGAATTGATCCTGTATTTAAGACAAATTATTCTAGTTGTAGGTTCCTAAACATAGTTTATACTCTTTGCATTTAAAAATCATTCTCTTCAGTCTAAATGCCTCATGCTTTCCCTCTCTATTTTTTAAGTTTTGCATCTTTAAAAGCTTCATTCAAGGATGCAGATGGGTGCTTTGGTGGGAAGGTTATTTCTACCTTGGACAAATGGATGCTAGACTGGACTCTGGTGGACAGATTACAGAAGTTACCTGGCTTTCATCAACTGTTGTCCCTACGTCAGAGGGAATTCCCACTGCTAAGGGGTGGTGCCTCCAAGGAACTTTTCTATAATTGGAGAACCATAATCAACAGTGCTGCAGATGTCTATTTTGAAGGAAGCATCCATCGATTTCTTCAGAACATGACTGAATACCAGTTGTTACCACCTGCCATTCTCCAGCAAAAGGGAGGAAAAGGCAGGGAGAAGCTGCAACTGTTCAAAAACCTTCATGAATCTCTGTGTAATCCCGAGATGGCATCTTATATTCAGAAGGTAGAGAGAACCTAAGGCATCTTCCAGTTTGTTTCGACCGTGACTGACCAGAAAATGGCCAGGGTACTGAGGAATTATGAAGGAACTGGAGAAATCACCAGAAGCCAGAGAAAGCTAATTTACTGGTTCAGTGAAGCCATTCTCCAAAGATTCTCTTCTTATTTCTTTGGGAAAGAGATTTTCCACTCTCAGTATGCATAACCTGATCAAGACTATCTCAGTTTATGCAAATTATAATTGCACATATGCCGACTACCATGAGCCGCTCATCCTGATTGCTAAACCCACACTCATTTTATGGTTTCCTGGCATCAGACATCCCTACAGGCTTCAGGAGTTTTCTCTTAAAGCCAATAATGAAAAGAGAGAGAGAACGAGAACAAGTGAGAGAGAAAAATCAGTTAACTTAATTGTTGCTATATTTTATCAAATAGTCTAAAATATACATTAACTTGGTAAATTCTGCCAATGGACAACTTTATTATTTGAAACAATCTGGCCCCACTGAAAACTATAGACTAAATGTTTTTTGGTCCTTTTATTCTGTTTGATGACTTTCTTTCAGATTAATAATGCCAGTACAGGTGGCTTGATTTCAATATTGATTTAAACATTTTCCTGCCATATACTCAGGTGAGAAATAATGCTAGCATATCTGATAGCTTTAAAAAAATTTACAGAGAAATAATTGCATATGATACAGTGTTTATGTCAAAATATGTTCATAATTTTTTTGTTTTGAGAGATTTTTGCTATAGAGCGCATGCGCTCGCCAGACAGACAGAGAGAGACATAGAGACAGAAAACGAGAAATCACCCCCCAGGGGGAATGGTCACGCCGCAATCCCTTCTCCTCCATTCTCCTCTCGGGATCTTGGGCACGCACGCACACGCATCTGGCGTGAGTTTTAAGCCACCGGGTCCGGGACGTGAACTGCGGTCGACTACGTGGGAGTCCAGCAACATAGTCATTACGCTAACTGCTGGTTCCCAAAATATGTTCATAATTTTAAAAACATCAGTGGATGTCGTGAACCTGTATTTTCTCTGCACTTCCACTCATGATCTCTAGCTCTGTGAAACTAAAGAGATGATGGCCTCAGGGAAATGCCAACTTTCTTAAGGATAGAAGAGCTCTGAAGCTTAAAAAAAAGCTCATTTGAGCACTGCCTTTCTCCAGCTCTTTCACATTTAGTTATGACCACTTTTCTGCAATCCTGTATCTTTTATTGTCAGATTCATCCATTTTTTATTTTCTATATGTCACCTTGAAGGTAGATTACCTTTTTATGTGTGTAAATTTTATGTCCTCAACTGAATTATAAGTCCTTTGAAAATTGGGATCTTGTTCTGTGCATTTCTTTCCTATTCTCCATTGTTATTAAAATATGTCATGTATGTAATAGGTATTGAATGAATTTTTGTTGGTTGATTTTCATTCTCACTAATTATTTCAAATAATCAATCTATAAGTTTGAAACAATTCTTGCCTGTGGGTGACTGCTGATGATATTGTTAAATGGTAGCATTTGGGGACAGCTCTGTAGCTCAGTGGAAAAGGGAGCCAGACCCCACGTGGCCAGCTGAGGTTTGCAATCCCTTTGTAATCCCAAGAAGGCATCTTGTATCCAGTAGATAGAGAGAACCTAAGGCATCTTCCAGTTTGTATAGACCATAACTGACCAGAAAATGGCCAGGGCACTGAGGAATTATTTTCAAACCCCAGTAGCTTGAAAAATATGTAGGACATGTGTGCATGCAGGTCCAGTGTCTTAACACAAAGAAGGAATGGAGGAAAAAGGATTGTGGCATGACTATGCCTCAGTAGGGGTTACTTTTTCTCTCTCTGGAGAGTGAATATGCCCTCTGACCAGAGAGAGAGAGAGAGAAAGAGAGAGAGAAGGAGAGAAAAATGGAAAAAGTTAAAATGGCATACTTTTAAATATGTATCTTCAGAGACAAAGTTCCAATAATTTTAAGGATGTATCTGGTGGAACTAACTTCTAACTGAAAGCTTTCATAATGAGCTGCTTGTTTCTACTGTTTTTTTTCCAGTTTTTATAGGTAGAGTGACTCTTAGAGATCTGTGATAGATTTGATAAGGCTTAAAGAATTCTTGCAGAGAGATGTACTTTGTATGAAAGAAATGTATAGTAGAACTCAAGCTTTATTTCATAGAAAAAGCAAATACCCATTCTTGTGGAAGGATTCATGTCTAAAGAAATAGTGTGATTTTTTTCAATTCTATTTATTATTATCATTTTAATTTTCAATAGGGCATGTGTGCTTCACCAGAGAGAGATGAGAGACAGGGAAAGTGATGAAACAAGACACCAGGTCCAGGACTCAAACCATGGTTGGCCATGTGTGAGTCCAATGCTCCAACCACGACACCAGCTGCCGGACCCAACAGTGTGATCTTTTTTTTTTGGGGGGGGAGAGATTTTTTTTTTTTTTTTGCTATAGGGTGCATGTGCTCGCCAGACAGACAGAGAGAGACATAGAGACAGAAAGCGAGAAATCACCCCCCAGGGGGAATGGCCATGTCACTATCCCTTCTCCTTCATTCTCCTCTCGGGATCCTGAGCACACACGCACACGCGCCTGGCATGAGTTTTAAGCCACCGTGGGGCCCGGAAATCGAACTGCGGTCTACTACATGGGAGTCCAGCAACATAGCCACTATGCTAACTGCTGGTCCCACCCAATAGTGTGATCTTTAAGCAATCAAAATTCCTTTTTATAATTGAAGAATTTGCCAACCTGGTATGTTCCCATACTCTCCCTACCACTCTTCTTCCAATGGCGTCACCTTCCAGAAAAAATCAACCTCTCAGCTCTAAACCTCTCATTTTTTTATTCTTCATTTATCATGTTTTCCAGGTACATGTCCCTTATTTGATTCTTCTCTGTTTTAAAGCTTGCAATATCCCTGATTGACCAAAGATAATCTGCCTCAATAATATAGATCCTACTTTTGCCCAGATTTTTATGTCTCGGTTAATAATTGCCCTCACTTGCCCTCTGTCTTTAACATATAACTGAATGGTCTCTTCTTTCACTCTATCAATAAGCTTGCTGTTTAGATGAGTTTGGTCCTCTTTCTCCTTTTGGCTACCACTCTAAGTTGTGTTTTTTTTATGTCAGCTAAGAGGAAGACTGATTCATCTAACTTTTCATCCTCGCCTTATCCTAAGATCTTACTATCTCCCCTCTTCTGTGATGTGATAAAAAGAGGCTAAGACATTTTCTAATATGTCAGTGGTTGACTCTTGCTATCTGTGGTAGTTGCGAATTTGCAAATATGGAATCCATAAATAATGAGACTCAACTGCATATTCAGTTATTTATTTAGTTTACTGCCATTCTTACTCTTTGCATGTTTTTTATTTTATTTTTTTAGTAGACTATTTTCCCCCTTAATCTCATAAAATGTTCTCTAATGAAGTAAGATAACTTAATAAATATGGGATATTGAATTGTCATTCAATTTGGAGATTGGAAATTTAACATTGTTATAGCAGAGCGATTATCTTAAGACTTATTTTTCCTGGGCCTATTTCAATATGTTATTGCTGTTTTCTACTCCATTCTCCTCTCGGGATCTTGGGCACGTACGCACGCGTGCCCAGCGTGAGTTTTAAACCACCGGGTCCGGGACGCGAACCGCGGTCGACTACATGGGAGTCCAGTGACATAGCCATTACACTAACTGCTGGTTCCCTGTTATTGCTGTTTATTATTTGAGGTCATATGGACATACAAGAGTATAATAATAACCTAAACTGTATTCAGCGAGGCTATTAACATCTCATTGAAGTTTTGACAAATTTAGTAATTTTTAAAATTGTATGCCACTATCTTGCAATGTGAGAACTGAAAAACAAGGTCCTAACTTTCAAGAATTTTCCCTTATAAGAATATACACAATTGACTCCAATAAAAGGCTGTGAATAACTATAGAAGAAGCTAGTGTTTGTTGAACACATACTGTGTGGACTTTGTTGGATCTGGACACCAGTAATACATGTTGCTTTGAGAAACTTATGCCTGCCTCAGACCCTGCACATTGACATAAAAAAATCATTACAAATCAAGACAACTAAACTGCTGGGAACCAGCAGTTAGTGTAATGGCTATGTCGCTGGACTTCCACGTAGTCAACCGCAGTTTGCATCCCGGACCCGGTGGCTTAAAACTCATGCTGGGCGCATGTGCGTGCGTGCCCAAGATCCCGAGAGGAGAATGGAGGAGAAGGGGATTGCGGTGTGACCATGTCCCCTGGGGGGGTGATTTCTCGCTTTCTGTCTCTCTGTCTCTCTCTGTCTGGCAAGCGCACACCCCCTGTAGCGAAAACCTTTCCAAAAAAAAAAAGAGAACTGAATTGCTGATACTTTACATTGCATGCTAGGCATTATGCCAGGTGCCCCAATGTTTTAACCCATTTAGTGCTTGTATACCGTTCTAAGATAGGTATTATGACTATTGTCTGAAATTTACAGATGATATATGTAAGGTAGGGAGAGGTTAAGTAGATTACTTAAGATCGTATCACTTATGTGTTAAGGCAATTGGCTGCTGTAATATATACACTGGAATGCTAGAGGCTTAATATAACGAAAGCTTATTTCTTATAAACATATAATGCACAATAGGTATATCTGGTCAGGTAATCATCTATGTAGTCTCTCAGAGACCAGGGTCCTTATACCTAATGGCTTTATCATGCGTATGGTCTCTGTGTTCTCTTTTGTATCCCTGTCTGCTGCTGGATATGAAGGACGGTGTGGGAGGATTTTATAAGATAGACTTGGAAATGGTGCATATAATTCACATCTTTATTTTATTGGCTAGACTCCATTAGCTGTTTCTAACTGGAAGGGAGGCTTAAAAAGCTGTGAGTCCAGGAAGAAATGGAAACAGGCTTTGTTGAACACAAAGCGACAGCTGGAGCCAGGATTCCGATTCAGGTGGCCTGACTCAGAGACAATGCTGTTATCTTTACACCATGCTGAGTGTGGTTAAAAGGTACTCTCCTGGTTTCTATTAGCATAATGGTATTATGGAAGACTTGCCAATAGGTAAATTTAATCTCAGAAGCAGAGTGGTCTTCTGCCATCTGGAGGTAAGAGAGTGGGTGAATGAATGACGACTAATTAGTTTCCTATGGCTACTGTAACAAATGTTCTGGCTTAAAACACCACCAATTTATTATCTATAGTCCTGGGTATTAGAGACCCAAAGTTAGTCTTACTGTAGAAACCTAAAGTTAGTTTTACTGGGTTAAAGTCAAAGTGTTAGCAGGTCCAGTTCTTTCTGAAGGCTCTGAGGGAAGAATCCATTTCCATACCTTTTGTGGCTTCTGTAGGCTGCCCGCATTGTTCAGCTCATGACCTCTTCCCAGCATCTCTCTAATGTCTTTCTTTCATCATCATGTCTTTTGCTTTGGGTTTTGACCCTCCAGCCTCCCTTATGATTTTTATCATTGATCCCAGCTGGATAATCCTGGATTTTCCCATCTCAAGGTCCTTAATCACATCTACATAATCCCTTTCCCATTATGGAACATATTCATAGTTTTTAGCAATTGTGATGGGAGCATCTTTAAGGGGTTATTTTTCACATTGGTAGGTGCCTTTGCAGGTGCCTTCTATATAAATTTTTCCCCGTTTTCTTAAAAATAAAATATTAAAATAGTCAAATAAAATTTCTATGCTGGTATTATGGATCTGATATAACTCCCAAGGACCAATTACTCACTATAGAGGTTCAGGGAGGTTTTAGAATTCATTCATCCATTCGTTCACAGGTACTTTGTACATAATTGAGTTTGGTCTTACTTTTTGTGCAGCTGATTATTATTTGTCAATTATCTCTCACAGAGTAAGTATATCTGCTCAGGTAATCTGTATAGTCTTTCAGAGACCAGAGTCATCCTACCTAATGGCTTTACCATACCCTATGATTTCTGTGTGCTCATACAAGCTCTAGTTTGCCTTTTTTTTTTTTTGGAGAGGTTTTCACTATAGGGCGCGTGTGCTCGCCAGACAGACAGAGAGAGACATAGAGACAGAAAGCGAGAAATCACCCCCCAGGGGGGATGGTCACGCCGCAATCCCTTCTCCTCCATTCTCCTCTCGGGATCTTGGGCACGCACGCACACGCGCCCGGTGTGAGTTCTAAGCCACCGGGTTCAGGACGCGAACCGCGGTCGACTATGTGGGAGTCCAGTGACATAGCCATTACGCTAACTGCTGGTTCCCTAGTTTGCCTTTTTTTAAGACTCAGAACAATGATAAAGAAGAGTGGCTCACCAGGAGGTAAGAAAATTATTTGGTCCTATGTATCTTAAATTAAAATGAAGATTTATTGTATGAATTGATAAACCAGTTATGCTGGAACCTATACTTTATGAATCACTTAAAATTAGACGTGTTAGGTCATTAACGTATTTTATTTTATTTAATCCTGCAAATTACCTTTAGCTTTTGAAAATGAAGAAATTGAGTTATGGAGAAGCAAAGTAAACTTTCCAAGGAAAGTGGTGCTCAAAATGTAGATTTGCAGTACTCTGGCTTTTCCTATATTTTAATAGCACTGTTTTTTCCTCAGTTATTTGTAGTCATCCCTCAATAGCCATGGGAAATTGGTTCCACGACCCCTTTTGGATATCAAAATCCACAGATGTTCTGTTACATAAAATGGCTGAGTACTGGCCCAGTACTTGCCTTGTTGGCTAAGGGAACTGGATACTGCATAGCCAACCAAACAGCTAGAGTCCTGGATCCTGCAGCTTAAAAACTATTCCAGGCATGTGTGTGTGTGTGTTCTCAAAATCCCAATGTTATGGAGAGATGGCAGAGTGGGGATTGTGGCATGATCACACTCCATTGAGGAGAACTTTTTCCTTCTGTCTATTTATGGCTTTCTCTTTCTCTGGTGGATACATGCACCCTCTAGAAAAAAATAAATATCTTAGTATTTTGCATATAATCTACACACATCCTCCTGTATACTTTAAAATCATCCCTAGATTATGTATAATAGCCAATACAATGTAAATACTACATAATAGTGTTAGTATTGTTTAAGAAATTATGATAAGAAAAAAGTCTGTACATGCTTAGCACAGAAGTAATCAAATTACTTTTCAAACATTTCCAATCTGCATTTGGTAACTACACAGATGTGAAACCCACTGGCACGAAGGGCTGGCTGTATTAGCATAATCTAGAGAGAGGGAACAGTATATTTTCTATGCTGCGTAATAAATTACTACAAACTTTAGTGACTTGAAACTACATACATTTATTATTTTATAGTTTTCAGGCATGACTTAGGTGGGTCCTTTCCCTCAAGGTATCTTACAAGTCTGCAGTCAAAGTGTAGGCTGGAGTTGTCATCTCATCTGAAAACTCTACTGGCAAAGGTTTGCATCCAAGATCAGTCCATGGTATTGGCAGGACTCAGTTCCTTGAGGGTTGTTGGGCTGACACCCTCAGTTTCACACGGCTGTTGGCTCGAGGCCACCCTCAGTTGATTGCCACGTGGGCCTTACCCTAGTGTGACTCATAACATGACCACCTGCTTCATCAAAACAAGAGTAAGAAGAGCCGGAGAGAGAAAATGCAAGCAAGATGGAAATCTTGCTTTTAGCCTAATCTTGGAAGTGCCATTTTATCACTTTTGTCTTATTCTATTAGTTGGGAGCAAGCCACCACAGCCATTCCACATATGAGGAGAGGGAATTACATCTTATGAGAAGGATTCACATTCTACGACATGAATAACAGGTGGTAAAGATCATTGGGAGCCATTTTAGAAGCTGTTTCTTCTCCATTCCCTTTTCCTTCTTTTCCTGCTATAAAATACTTAGTAAACACTGTTTTGTACCAGGTACCATGGATATCCTCTATATAAATGTAAGTAAGATTATCAAAATAACTCATGGGAGCTCTTAAAAATGCAGATTCCTCTGTGTCACCTCTAGGGAGTTTGATGCAGTAAATCTGGTTAATGTAGGACTCTGTGTTTAAAAAATATCTTTGATAATTCTAATAGCATCTCAGGTTAGAATCTATTTCTCAGGAACTTCCATCCTAACGGGGAAGAGATGGTAAAACATTAATTACTGTTGAGTTAGATAAATGATGTGTTAGAGGCATGCAAAGGATGATCTGAAGTACACAAGAACATTTCAGTGGGGATTGGTTGGAGGACTGTTAGGGGATGGAACCAAGCCAGGCACTGCTTCTCAAAGGTTGTGTTCCTGAGCGAGTCTTGACTTAGGAGTAGGGTTAGCAAAGAATAAAGAAAGAGATGAGGATATTGGCTAAGATAAATCATATTTAGAAAATTACAGCATCCTGCAATATTATGAAAAGAAGTTGTAAATCGATTGGTATGAATGCTCTCTCCAAATGCTCAGTGGGCTGTGTGGATGTGGTGAGGTGGCAACTTGGGGTATCAGTGTCTTAGTTGGCCTGGGTTGTTAAAACAGAGTAGAATGGGCAGCAAAAGTGACAAACACTTAGTTCTCACAGTTCTTGAGGTTGCCAGTCCCAGATTGAGGTGCCATCACAGTCAGCTTTTGGTGTGGGCTCTCTTCTGGGTTACAGACTATAGGTTCTCATGGTGTTCAGAGACTGGGAGAGCTCACTGGGGTCCCTTTTATCAGGTCACTAATCCCTTTCTTGAGAGCTCCACTCTTAGGATCTAATTACCTCACAAGTGTCTTACCTCCAAATACTGGGCCATAGGGAAAGTCATGACTCATTTTTGCATAGAAGAATACTTCCTGACTTTCCTGACAACCTAATACTCTGGCAGTTAGGATCTCAGCATATGAGTTTTGGGAGGACCCAACATTCAGTTCATGCACAATGCCCAGTTTTGGAATTGTTCTATTAGGTCAGACAGCAGATGAAGGGCATTGAGGTTAATGGCAAAGGAGCCTTCAAAACAAAGAACATATTGATAGTAGGCTGGGCAATGAAGCGAAGCAGGAAGGGTAATGGGGGTGGGAGGGAGAGGATCAGGGAAAAACAAACAATACATTTAGTAGATACAAACATGAGAAAGTATTTGCTGATGATAATGTATATGGTAATGTCAAAGACATTTATAACTAATAACTAATATGCGCTGTGTTCTTGCTGAAAAAAATCATGTTATACACTATAAAGATATACAGTGATTAAATGTAGATTAAAAATAAAAATAAAAAATAATGTCAAAATAATAAGATATAATTATATTATAGATAATTATATAAAAATTATAATAATTTATAGACATGAACTAGTAGAATCTTCATTTTTAGTGAAAAATCTATAGAAAGTCACATACAATTTGAAGGTTTCTTTTTCTCCTAGAAAAGTAGATTCAATGGGTTTTATAATTTAAAAATACTGAGTTTTACAATGTACACTGAATCAAGAACTTCAAGTTAAGATTAAATGAATCATGAATACGAAAACTCTTTGCTCTCTGTTGATAATTAAAAAGCCTCTTCTTTCTACCAAGAGGAAAATGCCACATTAGTAGTTGGTCTGTCATAAGGGGCAACTCTACCACTGGCTGCCATGACTTTCTGGGGAGAGGCTTATGGAATTCTGGGTCTTCCTACCTCCCACTTGAGCTATCCTGGTACTAAAGAGGATTTCAAAATGCCAGGCTTCACTCAGGGAGACGTGCACTACGAGAGTTTTGAAAATGTTTCTTCCTGAAATATGTTGCAACCATCTCTAATTGTTCCAAATCACACATGCTTAGCTTCTTTTGCAAGGAGCTTGAATTCCCTCACTAATAATTATAGGCCACATTATAAAAGAAGTGAAAAGATTAACAAAGAATTGACAACAAATTCTACTCTAGGTCGTTGGGAATGTAAACAGTGATGTTATCAAGTACAGTCTCGTTAGAGGTTTTGTTCTGACCCAAAGTTGCTAGGTATTATGGTTTTATATTAATTGAATGTCTTTTAAATCAATGGTATCATGCTGTGCTATCATGCTTGTACACTGTATAAACTTGAAATAGAGAGATGGAATTCTTAAACCATAAAAGAAACTTAACTCAGTCTTGTTTGATGGATTTAGTTGCATGTGTGTTTTAAATAGTCCAGAGTACATTTTCTTCAGTTTCCATTTTTCAGACTGGGACTTTTTTTTTTTTTTTTTTTCTCCCTTCAAATAGCAAAGCAGAACTGAATAAAATTTGCAGTGCCTGAGGACCTTCAAAGGAGTTTTCCAAATGATTCTTGAATTGATAACTGATAGATTCAGCCATGCAGGGCATTTGTTTGTTGCCACTGATGGTTTGGATCTCTTCTCTTATAAACAAATTCCTTTTGAATAATAAAGGATGTCAAATAGAACCTCATGGTAGTGCTGCAGAAGCTGGCACTTTAACAGCTAGGCTATGCTCTCGAAATTTATGGGGAACTGCTGATTGTGATTAACTACACTCAGTCTAAATTTAAATAAAGAACTAGAAACTCTTAGAGTACTTTTTTACTGTGGTCCTAGGGAAATTTCAAACTAATAAATCTGACACGTTGTTTTAGAGAACAAAAGAATCCTAATGGTTGAAATAAACATTTCAAACATTTGTGTTGATAAATCTTTGCTCTAAGAATAAATACTAGACTCATTTGATTTATCTAAGAAGATGGAAAGACCAACAGATAGTGTAATGGTTATGTCACTGGACTCCCACATAGTTGACTGCTATTTGAGTCCCGGACCCAGTGGCTTAAAGCTCACCCCAGGCGCGTGTGCGTGCGTGCCTAAAATCCCAAGGGGAGAATGGAGGAGATGGGACTGTGGCATGGCCACCCCCCCCGAGGGGTGATTTCTCACTTTCTGTCTCTGTCTCTTTCTGTCTCTCTGGTGACTGCACACTCCCTATAGCAAAAGTCTCTCTAACAAAAAAGAGATGGAAAATACATTTCTTCTTAAAATGTGTTTATCATTAATGGTCCGGGTTGTGATTACTAGGGAATAAAACAAGTCTCTCCTGTAACCTTTTCTTAGTGAAAATTCTTTTTGTTTAAAAAAATTACTTAAGGCCTTATTACATGAAATAAAAAAAGTACAATGAAATCAGTCTCAAACCTCTTCGTATTCTAACATACATAAGGGAAGTTATTTCTTTTAATTAGTTCGGTACTCATCCTTCTTGATCCATTTGTCTTATGATACGCTGTTTCATTTTATGCACGGTATCTTATCTTCGATCTTGTCTCACTTCCAGCTATCACGTCTATACACATGTCCTTAACTGATGCTTGCTAGTGGGGAAGATCCATATTCCAGGAGACGAGATACTTGTGACAATGAGCAGAGAGACTGAAAAGTTACGAGTGTCTACTCAATGGCAATAAGCATGAAATGATCTATTAGCCACAATAAAATGTAAAATTCTAGACAAACAGGTTTAATACACATTTATTATGATTTTTCTTGTGGAATATGCTCGTGTTTACTAGACCTGCTTATTATCCATGCCCCTTTTTCATTTTCTCTGTGTTTACTGTAAAATATGTGTTTTCTATTCTACTATTTTAAATTGCAGAGATTATTCTGCAGGCATCTAGTAATGGCCAATGGGTCCATCTCCATGGCTACTAGAAACTAAACTGTTCCAAGACAATGACAACAGTTTTTCTCAGTAACCCCTAATTCTGATGGCACAGTGGTACCCTCCAAGGACTTACTGTGGCACTCAGAGGTCAATACCAACCTTTACTTGGCAGTCCTGCCAAAACTGGTACCTTGAATACAGTTTTTTAAAAGTAATTTTTTATTGTAGCTTCTAATTGACGTATAATATTTGTACATTTTGTGGGATACAGTGTGTAATGATCAAATCAGGGAAATAAACAGATCCACCATCAGCAACCGTGAGTACTTTTTATTTGATTTTTGGTGTTAGGATTAAAAGCATTCTAATGGCACCAGAACGCAGGCCCTTTGTGGCTTTATAGATTACTGACACCAAGAAGATCTGTCCATTTCACCTTGCTTCAAGAGATTTAAGTAGGTTCAGAAGCCAAACTCATGATGTTAACACATTTAATTAATTTAAATCAATCGAGAATGTAAAACAAAGGCTGGGAAGGAAAAATGACACACATTTTTTTGTCTCCATACATCTGAATATGGTTTTAAATTCAGCAAATTGAATAGGTCATGCTGAAAGTAGTCACCACTGACATGGCTAAGACCTGGCATGTGATCTAATGGAAGAAAGGAACTTTTCTCCTAGTAAACATAATGCATTGCTTAATCTGGACTGGGCCTGAAAGCCAGGAGCAGAATGGTCGCCTGATTGGCAAGTGTTCCGCATGATTGAGATGGTTTCAGTGGAAAATGTCAACCCCTCCCTTTGGAGTGTCTGGGATGCACTTGTGTGGGCAACAGTAGGATTGGGTGGGGCTGGCAGGGGGTCAGGAGGGAGCCAGACAGATGTCCGAATCTGAATTAAGCCAGTAATTTGGGAGCCAGAAAATGAAAATCAGGGAATCAGTGGTTTTATGTGGCCAGGAACAAGATGGAGGTCAGAAAGGCAGGACAAAAGAGGGTTGAGAAGTAATCAGGCCACTCAGACCTGGGAGGTGAAGGATGGAAGGATTGTAGGTTCAGAAGTCAAGATCCTTTGCAGATCTGGCATAGCACAAATGAGCAAAATAAGAGTAAAAGCTGAACTAGTAAATGTACACGCCATTTATGTTTTTTTTTTTTTTTTTTTGTCTGACAGGGCTGGGCTTGTAGTATTTGTCCAAATAACTCTGGGGGACTCAAGTAATGCCGTCAGTTTCAAATTCCCGCATCCTTTATTTATCGGCTATGTGCTCTTGGGCAAGTTGTGTAATATCCCTAAGGTTTAATTTCTTCACTTGTTTTATGGGGATGCTATTGTCTGCATTTTGTGAGTCTCCTGAAAATGTGTTCTTTTTCTGATAACTTATCTGTAAATTTAAAATTTCTGTAGTTTTGTGATTTTATGGGATTATGTATCAATAACATGTTTATTTAAAAATAAATATATACTTATGCTGGGGAGATGGGAAATTTACTATTACTTGATGGTTTAAAATGTAATGTAGGAAGTGGCAGTTTAGACAGATTTCTGATGAAGTCATATTCGAGCAAATTCTTTAAGCTTTAATCAAGCTTATTTGGCATATATATGTGTATATGTATATAAACACAGACAAATGCAACGTGTGTGTGTGTGTGTGTGTGTGTGTGTGAAGGCTATGGGATTACAGTTAAACCTATGGAATGCCAAACAATAAAAAAATTCATTCGGTTAAATGGATATTTGAACCTATACTATATCAAACACCCAGACGTGCAAACATATGCCTCTGCTTAGCTGAGTTATTTAGCTTAAATGTTGTTGCTTGGAATTATGTGATTACCATAATATGGAAAGCATGGGATGTTAATAGATGTTAGAGCAGAAAAACGTCCATGGCCAACTAAATTGGGAAACTTGGAGTGAGCTTTATGATTCTTTAGAGGTAAATAGAATTTTGCATGTTCTTTTGAAATGTAACTATATTCTTGTGAAACAAGTCGGGTCATACTGATGTAGACATTTTTGGCCAACAGTTTTGGTTGAAAAAGATTTGATTAGTTAATTGATGCTGGTATTCCTACAAAGGAGGTAATTACAACTTTCTCAATTCCTAGCCACCATTATTACTTAGAAATTGGAAATTTGCTTTTATGACATGGTCTAGGAGACTGTACATTTTTTTTTAAGAGAGAGAATTTTGCTATAGGGCACATGTACTCACTGGAGTGAGAGAGAGAGCGAGAGAGAGAGAAAGTGAGAAAGTACTCCCTAGGGAGGAGGGCCATGCTGCAATCACTTCTCCATTCTCCTCTGGGGACCTTGGGTAAACATGCACCCTGGCCCAGTGTGAGTTTTAAGCTGCTGAGTCCGGGACTTGAACCATAGTCGGCTACTTGGGAGTCCAGCGACATAACCATCACACCATCTGCTGGCCCCAGAGACTCCACATTTTTTAAGGATGGGAACTATATATTTATACTCCCAGCTTCTACATAGTAAGGATTAAATAATTAAATGATAGGCATGTTTATAAGTAAAGGTTGAGTATTCCTTATCCAAAATGCTTGGAACCGAAGTTTTTGGACTTTGAATTTTAAAATATTCACATACACATAATCAGTTATCTTGGGAATGGGGCCCATATCTAAACATAAAATTCATTTACATTTCATATGTAACCTACACACATAGCTTGAAAATAATTTTACACAATACTTTAATTCATTTATTAAAATAAATTTTTCCATGGGGTATGTGTGTGTGCTTGCCAGAGAGAGATGGAGGTGGGTGGGGAAGGAAAAAAGCAGCCTCTATAGAGCATGGTCTTTCTGCGAGCCCTTCTCCTTCCTCCTTACTTGCAGGATTTGGAGCACACATGCACCTGCGCCCAGTGTGTTTTTCTTTTATCTTTTTTAGAGAGAGACTTTTGCTATAGAGCGTATGCAGTTACCGGAGAGACAGAAAACAAGAAATCACTTCCCGGGGGGATGGCCAGGCTGCTATCCCTTCTCCACTTTCCTCTTGGGAATTTGGGCATACATGCACATGTGCCTGGCATGAGTTTCAAGCCACTGGATCTGGGACTCAAACCGTGGTTGACTATGTGCAAGTCCAGCGACATAACCATTACGCCATCAGCTGGTCTCACCCAGTATGTTTTTCAAGCTGCCAGGGCCTGGAGTTGAACCATGGTTAGCTGCATGGGATATAGCTTTCTTAACCACTAGGTCATGAAGCTGGCCCTCATTACATTCTTTAGCAAAAAATAGCAGTTTCTCAAATATATAGTTAATAAGGAAGAGAGTGACACAGCCCATATATATGATTCCTTTCACTTTTTTAACCAAGGAAAATTTTCAGTTTTGAAGACAATGAAACGAAACAAAATAAAACAAAACCTTACTCTGTTATTAGGGAGATACAATAAAAGATTGAGATTATTGAATACAAATGTTAATATCAGGGTTCATAGAATAGATTTTTGTTGTTGCTGTTTAAAGTGTCTTAACATTTGAAAGTTGATTAATCCATTCCATGAATATTTATTGCTGGCCTACTATGTACTTGATATGTTGGTATTTTAGGATATGTAGATTTTAAAAGTGTTATGAATACATATCTGTGGGCAAGATTTCAGATATTATTAATAGCTCAATGACCATTTGAAACACCTGCCATTGCCTGAACATCTTCTACTTTGTGCGTGTGTGTTTATGGTGAGACAATTTTTGGGGTCTTGGGCATTAAAGTGCTGTCTTGTGTGGAAAAACATTTAAAGAGGATGTTGTTGTTATTTCAGTAAAGTGGTCTCCAGAGTTCTATTTGACATGATGCTTTTTGTCATTCGACTTCTCAATGTTAATATCTCTACCAGGCTGAAATGACCTGTCACTTTTTAGAATACTAGCCAAGTCTAACTCAAATTAATTCTAAAATGAAAGATGACACATTTAATTAAGTTAAATACATTGATGACCATTTGAAAATAGACTTTAAAGGGGGATTTTGCCAACCAGATGGTGTCTTGAAGAAATACTCTGTACAAAGTAAACATGAAGTCGGCTTCCTGTAGGGGTGGATTGCCTTCCTTACTCCTGGACCAAGGATGGCTCAGGTGTGTGCCCTTAACCTCAGCCCAAAGTGGAAGGCCCTGCTCAGGGTCAGGGATGGTGATGAGGGCGACAGCCCTGGGCTTGCTTTGTCTCTGTCCTGGGATCCACCTTTTATTGGTGGCTCCTCCTAAAGGCTACCCAGGTGACAATTTGTTTCCCCAAGAGCAGCCCTCGGCTCGGGCTTCCTGACCAGCTCTCATGACTCTGATCGTAAGCAAATAAATGCTCTAGTGCTCTGTTTTTCTTTCTGGTATGTTCTGTTAGCCTTCCTTGCTTTGGAGTGGGAAGATTCGTATTTGGTTTAGAGCATGGTAGGAAAATGGGCAAAGCAGGTTCTTGTGTTGCTTTGGTTCCAGGATACATGTGCTCTCCTGACCTCAGCATGAGGAGTCCCTAGGTGGTCTTCTACAGTGTCGAGTGCAGGCCCACAGACGAGAGCAGTGCCGTGTTTACTTGATGGCCATTGTCCTTAGTGCCTGCATTTCCCTTTGTGTACATGAATTTCTCAAAGATCCTGCAGAAGGAGGAGACAGCGTAAGGACAGGATTTTGATTTAAGTTCCCATGCCTGTGTCACATATGTTTTTATTTTTATAACCATAAATCTACACCCCTTGTTGACATAACTTGCATATACTTTAAAGGAACCTAGACTTTATAATATTGTTAAGAATTGAATTTATGCGTTTTTATAATGTGAAATGATGTACACATAGCAAAAAAAAATTCAAACAATAAATACGATCAAGTGCAAAGGAATTATTCTACCTATAACCCCTAGAGTTTCACTTACCAGGGGTAGTACCTTCAACTGTTTCTAATGTGAGTCTTCAGAAATTTGCCATGCATACATACCAATGTATAATTTAGATAGAAAATTAAGATAGGGACCAGCAGATGGCATAATGGTTACGCAGGTGGACTCCCACATGGTCAACCACAGTTTGAGTCCCAGACCTGGTGGCTTAGACTCATGCCAGGCGCAAATGCATGCATGCCCAAAATTCCAAGAGGAGAATGGAGGAGAAGGGATTGCAGCATGGCCATCCCCCTGGGAGATGAGTTCTCACTTTCTCTCTCTCTGGTGAGTGCATGCACCCTATAGCAAAAATCTCTCTCAATAAAATAAAGATAATAAATATCCTGTTAAACATGGAGTGCAGGGCTGAAAATATTTATTCTGAGATAAAGATCTCTTTTTTATTTCTATCCTCTATTTTTTGCTACAGGGTGTTTGCCCTCTTCAGAGATCTGTAATTTGGTAGTTACCTACGTTGGACTAGATCATATTTCTAAAAGGGGTTGTGCATAAGAATAGATGGTCTGAAATATCAGTGTGAACCTGGAAGGGAAGGGGAGGTGGTGATTGCCACTCCAGCAGCCCTGCCTCCTCTGCCAGCAGCCCTGTCTTTCATTAGGTGCCTATTCCCCACTTTCACATCCAGGACACACAATTATTTCCTTATATTTCTGTGGCTCCAGTAATTAGCTCATCTGTGAACTTGTGATCTAAGCCACTTTAGTTGAAATATATCAGAGTTTCATTTTTATCTCTTGGATTTGACCCTTGAAAGTTTTAACCCTGGCTGCTCCTGGGTAGCTGGTGACAGACTGTGTGAAAGTGAAGGTTTCACTATGAGCAAACAGAGTCAGTCCTAGAAAAAAAGACTGTCAGTCCTGGTTTTTCATTTCATCCCTTTCACCAAGCCAAGCCTGAGGCAAGTCTCCCTGAACTTTGCAGTGAGCAGAGACAAAAATGATCTTTTTACTTCACTGAAAAGTACTTTTATGTTTATTTTAGGTTTTTAACTTATTTATTTGTAATTATATTTTCTATCACTTGCAACCAAAATAATCCTAATTAATACATAAAATAAGATCATTCACTTTCATTCATTGGAGAAAGGGGCAGAAAAGATCAGAGATGAATGTAGCAGACTTTCTTTATGGGAAGATTCTGAAAATTTTGAGATATACATTAATAGCATTTATTTTTATTGTATTTTAATTTGCTAGAGGACACATGTGCTCATTGGAGAGAAGGAGGGAGAGAGGAGAGAAAAACAGAGAGAGAGAGAAGGAAAGTGAGAAGCCATCTCCCATTGGGGATGGTCAAGTCATAATCCCTTCTCCAGTTCCCTATTTTTCTTTTTCTTTTTTTTATTTTTTTTATTTTGGGCACTCATGCACACATGCATAGTGTGTTTTTCTTTCTTTCTTTTTTTAAAAAAAAAACTTTTTTTTTTGGAGAGGTTTTAGCTATAGGGTGCGTGCGTTCGCCAGACAGACAGAGAGAGACAGAGAGACAGAAAGCGAGAAATCACCCCCCAGGAGGGATGGTCATGCTGCAGTCCCTTCTCCTCCATTCTCCTCTTGGGATCTTGGGCATGCACACACACACGCCTGGCGTGAGTTTTAAGTCACCGGGTCCGAGACGCGAACTGCGGTCGACTACATGGGAGTCCAGCAACATAGCCATTATGCTAACTGCTGGTCCCTTTTTTAAAAAATTTGACCAAGGAGGGACAGAGTGAGAGTGAGAGGAAGAGAGAGAGAAAGGAAAGAGAGACAGAAAGAGAGAAAGCAAGCTGCTAGATCCAGGACTCAAACCGTGGTCGGCCATGTGGGAGTCCAGCACCCTTAACCACCATGCCACCTGCTGGCCGCACATAGTATGTTTTTCATGACACCAGGTCTGATACTTGAACCAGGTAGTCTGCCTTGTGAGATCCAGCTGCTTTAACCACCACATCATTGGCTGGCCCAGTAATAGCATTTTAAAAGAATTAGTACAAAAATATTTTTCACAATGTCAAATAAATAGTAACCTTCATATATATAAATAAATAACAAAGAAGTGATATTTTTGTGGACAATTTACTAAACTCATGATAAATCTGTGAAAAATAACATGCCATGAGCTACAAGCCACTCTATAATTTATTCCATTCTTACTTTCATTACAATATATTCTCTGAACTCTCATATCTGTAGAGATAAATAAAACTGTTTGTTTTTTATTTAAAAAATTTAGGAATGTATTATTCCAATTTTATTTATAATAGCCACCAGTCAATTTTTCATTTGCCAAATATAAAATAATTGATAGTGATAGTTAAAAAGGGTAAATTATTTAAGAAAAACAAGATTTACAGTTAGTTTTTTCCAAGACACTCTTATTTTTAATATTTTTAACTTTTTCACATATAGTGGTTGAAATTTTTCCAACCAACTTTTGAATAACCTTTTGCCATGATTAGAGCAATACTTTGGAACTGTAGAGTGCTAAAAAAACCATTATTTCTTACTTTAAAAAATTTAATCTATGTTAGCCAGTCATGCCTAGAAAAGTGTGATAAATAGAATAAAATGGAAAAAAAGATTAGAAGCATGGCCAATGATTGTTATTTTGTAAATAGGTAAAAATGATTAAACTTACTTTTAATGTACTTGGCTGATACTCTTAAACTTAATTCCACCATGATGGTTTGGAGTACACTAAGGAATTATTACCTTAAGGGACCAGCCTGATCTTATCATTGGAAAAAGGAAAACTGAGCATCTTCCCAATTATTATAGGTACATTTGATTTAAATGATAAACATTTAAAAAACTTTATTAATGAATTCCATGAGTGAGGCAGAGGCATGTGTGTGTGTGTGTGTGTGTGTGTGTGTGTGTGTGCACATGTGCTCGTGTACCCCCACACACAGATATAGTACCTTCAAAAGAGTCTAAATGCCATGGTCTACCCCCCAGCTCCAGCCAGCCAAGATCGTGGGCACATGCATGCCTGACATGCTCTTGGAGGTCTCTGGACTTGAACTGGCAACTTTTCCAAGTGGGTCTGCCTCTCAGAGTGTAGTGCTTTACTGTCCAGCCCCCAATCTTATTTTGTTTTATTTTACTTTATTATTTAATTGCCAGAAAGTGTGTTTACTTATGGGGAGAGAGAGCGAGTGAGGAGAGGGAGAAAGCACTCCCTACTGGACATGGCCCTGATCCCTTTTCCTCTTCTCATTCTATCAGAATGGGCATGCATGTACATGTGCTTGGCCTGTTCTTCAGGCCAGTGGGTTCAGGATGTGAACTGTGGTCAGCCATGGAGGATCCAGCTTTCTTAACTATTAAGCTATGGGGCCAGTCCCCCAACACTTAACATATTATATCACTAAACCTATTTTTTCTAAGTATATTTTGTTTTGTAAAAAAGAAAAAAGATATTTAATTTTAGTAAAAATAGATCAAGCTATAAAAAAAGTGCAAGAAAGCATTAAAGATATTCTCTTTAACTTTCTATATTCTTGATTTTTTTCTCCATTATGAGTGAACGACTTTCTTTTATAGCATCTTCAAAAGCATATATTTTCAGAAAACCAAACTTTCTTCCTTCTATAGTATCTTTCTAAAAAACTAGTATAGAAAGGATGACCTTAGCAAAATGTCTCCTTGTAACTGAGTAGTAACTTTCTATCTTTCTGTATTTTAGAAGGTAGGACAGTTACAAGAGTAGTTTGCATTTTTTTTCTGTGTGGACAATAGTCATTACATGGTGATAATATCAGGAATATGCTTTTTAATTATAGCAAGCATCTGTTTTTCTAGTTTTAAGCAAACAAATCTTTATAGCGGTAAGCAGGCCCTCCCTCCTCTCTGGTGACAGAACCAGGGATGGGATGGTGATTGAACATGGTAGGCAGGAGAAGATTGAGGAAAGAAATTCGAGATGATCCAAGGCATTTAGATAAAATAGCTGGTCTTGATTTTGGATTTAAAGAGAAAAGATCCGAAAGTGGTGTGGCCAGTTCACCGCAGGTCTGCCTTGTGCTGGGCCACGCCACTGTCACCCCCACTCTTAGCACATAGTGTTGTCCAGGCACTTTGCATGAGTGGAAGTGAGTGTGCATGTAGCATGGATCAAGACGGCCCAACAGCAGTAAGTGCTGAGAGCTCTAATACGGAGACAGAGGTCACGGGGGAATCTGGTTATTGTGAGGCCCATTACGCTCACTTCTTGTGAGAGCAGCAAACTCCTTGAAAGAAAGGAGGTAGGCTTAATTTGTTTCTGTGATCTCCTTAACATACCATTTAGCACATAGGAGGTAGTCAGTACATTTCTGTAAAATGAGAAAAGAAGGTAGAAACCCATTTCTGTTGAGGTCATCTGAAAAAAAATAATGAGAAACTAGGTATGAAGGAAGGACTTGGAGGTGATAGAGTACAAAGAAGAAGATTGGGTTCTGGTGTGTGGAGGATGGATACATCAAGATACCAGGGGCACCATTAATTAATTTGTGCAGCAAATATTTATTAAGCATTCACTGTGTATCATGTATTACACTAGGTAGGTATTTGTAACAGAGGAGTGAACAATAGAGATCAAGTTTCCCTGGTAGCACTTAGGTTCTACTAGGAAGACGTTTGTTTGCCAAGTAACTCACAGCAGTGATATGTACTCTGAAAACATGCACAACATTATGAGAATGTGGTGGTGCTTGAACAAGGTGTGAATAGAAAAGTTTCCTTAAGAGAGTGATGTGAGCAGAATGGAGTGGAGCTAAAAATCAGGCAGGAACCAGATTATGCAAAACCATGCAAGCCATGTTCAGGATTGTATTAATTAAGTTTCTTTTGCTTGCAAACAATGGAAAACAATTCTGGCTGGCTTAAAAGGAAAAAAGAGAGTTATTGGAAGAATGTTATTGGGTTGGCTCACAGATGAAAGGAATACTGAGTAACCAAGCACGATGGAGGGCAGAGGCTGGGCAGCTCCAGAGATCTCAGCATCAGGATGTCGTAAGGCCAGTGCTACCCCTAAGCTTGGCAAAACCTACCCTGTCCCTGGAAAGGTCCTGCTTTGTCCTGCTTCCAATTTTCCCTCTCCTCATGGAGCAAGGAGTTCCTAGGACCAGGAGTTAACTGCCTATCCGGAGCCTACATTCACCTTGTAAACCACACCTCAGTAGCTGAGATTTAATATCCCCTATCCAAAGAGATTCAACACAGACTTTTGAGATTTGTGTGGATTTTTCTCCAAAAGTTAGAAAATTTCACTAGAGGGAAAACTATGAGATGCTTATGTGAAACGCAGGCAGAGGTGAGGCTGATTTTCTAATATGATGTTTGGCACCCCATAGGTCCTACATACATTGCTAAAAACATTAATGAAGAGGACTGAGTCAGAGGGGATGTACTGGCATGTACACAAGGCTCTCACAGAGTCAGATGGAAAGAGAAGGAAGTTATTTAGTTCAGAACTTTGAGGAAGCTAAATAAATTTGAATATGATCTTCCAGATCATTATGAATGATGGAGGACAGAATGTATTTTACTAAGGGGCTATAATCTTTTTTTACAAATTCTTCTTACAAATTTTATTTATTATTATCATAATCTTTTTTATGTTACATTGAATCACATATATCTTTACAGTGTATTACATATCTTTTTGCTGCACGATTGCCATGCATATCAGTCAAGACAAAAGACCTTACTATCCACACCTTCATCATAAAACAGCTTTTCATCATTTTTTCAGATTATTATAATTTATTATCATTATTTTTTAAACATTCAATCATTATATAAAGAATTTACCCAACATGAAATACTTCTCAGACCTATCCAGTTGAGAATACCATACATGTTACCATCAATAAACCATTTCTGTGTCCCACTAATGTCATGCCTCTCTATTTGTTCTCTTGCTATTTTCTTCAATACTCTTCCCTTCTCCCCCCACCCATCCTGTTTCACACTGTCTTCAGCATTGATAACTATTTTCACTGCTTTTATGCCCTATAATATTTCTATTTCTACCATAAAGTGTGGATAGTCGGTATATATTAAGTGGATACATACAATATCTTTCTTTCATATACTGGCTTGCTTCACTCAGCAACAGATCCTCCATATCTGACCACTTTCTATCAAATTGCAGGGTCTTGTTATTTTTTATGGCTGAGTAGTATTCCATAGAGTGTATATACCACACTTTTCCCATCCATTCATCTGTTTGTGGACATTTGAGTTGGTTCCAGTTCTTAGCAATTGTAAATAATGCTGCAATAAACATTGATGTGCAAGCACTTTTCCAACTGAGTGTTCTCCTGTCCTTTGGGTAGATACCCAGAAGTGGGATCGCTGGATCATATGGTAATTCTATTTGTAGATCTTTGAGGAACCTCCATATTGTTTTCCACAGTGGCTGAACCAGTTTACATTCCCACCAACAGTGTAGGAGGAGAGTTCCCTTTTTACTGGTGGAAACTATTGAAAGATTTTAAGCTGGAGAGCATCATTGTTGGATATAAATTTTGAAAGCATTCTCCTGGTTTCTGTGCAGAAAATAGACAAGAAGAGGCCAAGAATGGATGTTGTGGGGGCATCTAGGAAGTTATTGATGTAGGGCAAGCAAAAGATGATGTTGTCTTGAATAAGAGTCTTGAATGGCGATGGTGGACATGGAAAGAAGTTAAAAGAGACATGACCAGAAATAGAAACAAAACAACTTGCTGAATCATTGACTGTAGAGGGTGAAGAAGAGGGTGACCTTACGGATCAACCTTTGATTTTTGGCATGGGTAAGACTGACCCACTGTTAATATGGAGAACTATTGGACCTGATGCTAATATGGAGAGCTATAGTTTCTTTTGAACCCTCTATAATTGGAGTTTTGCTTCCAGCATTTTAGCCATACTCCTCTTATCATAGTTGTCAGCAATTTTCTTATATAGAGACGCAGTAGTTAATTCTCATCCCTCACGTTCTTCTCCTAGCAGAAGCATTGCACAGAGTTGGTGACTCTCTCCTTGAAATATTTTCTTAGTTAGACTCTAGTGGAACCTTCTCCAAGTTTTCTTTTTTAATATCACAACTGTTTCTTCTCAGCCTCATTTTTATATCTTTCTCATCTTTGCAGCCTTCACAAGTTAGAGGGACTCCAAGAGTTGAGTCGTCAAACCATTTCTATCTATATCTATCATCTATCTATCTATCGATCATCTATCTATCTATCATCTATCTCTTTCTCTCTATCTCTATCATCTATCTATATCTATCTATTTCTCTATCATCTCTATATCTATCTCTCTATCTCTATCTCTCTCTCTCTATAGCTATCTATCTATCTCTATATCTCTATATCTATCTATCTACCTATCTCTATATCTTTCTATCTATCTGTATCTATCTATCTATCTCTATATCTATCTATCTATCTATCTATCTATCT
>NW_006205542.1:3767167-3776592 GCF_000334495.1 Tupaia belangeri chinensis
GGTATATATTAAGTGGATACATACAATATCTTTCTTTCATATACTGGCTTGCTTCACTCAGCAACAGATCCTCCATATCTGACCACTTTCTATCAAATTGCAGGGTCTTGTTATTTTTTATGGCTGAGTAGTATTCCATAGAGTGTATATACCACACTTTTCCCATCCATTCATCTGTTTGTGGACATTTGAGTTGGTTCCAGTTCTTAGCAATTGTAAATAATGCTGCAATAAACATTGATGTGCAAGCACTTTTCCAACTGAGTGTTCTCCTGTCCTTTGGGTAGATACCCAGAAGTGGGATCGCTGGATCATATGGTAATTCTATTTGTAGATCTTTGAGGAACCTCCATATTGTTTTCCACAGTGGCTGAACCAGTTTACATTCCCACCAACAGTGTAGGAGGAGAGTTCCCTTTTTACTGGTGGAAACTATTGAAAGATTTTAAGCTGGAGAGCATCATTGTTGGATATAAATTTTGAAAGCATTCTCCTGGTTTCTGTGCAGAAAATAGACAAGAAGAGGCCAAGAATGGATGTTGTGGGGGCACCTAGGAAGTTATTGATGTAGGGCAAGCAAAAGATGATGTTGTCTTGAATAAGAGTCTTGAATGGCGATGGTGGACATGGAAAGAAGTTAAAAGAGACATGACCAGAAATAGAAACAAAACAACTTGCTGAATCATTGACTGTAGAGGGTGAAGAAGAGGGTGACCTTACGGATCAACCTTTGATTTTTGGCATGGGTAAGACTGACCCACTGTTAATATGGAGAACTATTGGACCTGATGCTAATATGGAGAGCTATAGTTTCTTTTGAACCCTCTATAATTGGAGTTTTGCTTCCAGCATTTTAGCCATACTCCTCTTATCATAGTTGTCAGCAATTTTCTTATATAGAGACGCAGTAGTTAATTCTCATCCCTCACGTTCTTCTCCTAGCAGAAGCATTGCACAGAGTTGGTGACTCTCTCCTTGAAATATTTTCTTAGTTAGACTCTAGTGGAACCTTCTCCAAGTTTTCTTTTTTAATATCACAACTGTTTCTTCTCAGCCTCATTTTTATATCTTTCTCATCTTTGCAGCCTTCACAAGTTAGAGGGACTCCAAGAGTTGAGTCATCAAACCATTTCTATCTATATCTATCATCTATCTATCTATCGATCATCTATCTATCTATCATCTATCTCTTTCTCTCTATCTCTATCATCTATCTATATCTATCTATTTCTCTATCATCTCTATATCTATCTCTCTATCTCTATCTATCTCTCTCTATAGCTATCTATCTATCTCTATATCTCTATATCTATCTATCTACCTATCTCTATATCTTTCTATCTATCTGTATCTATCTATCTATCTCTATATCTATCTATCTATCTATCTATCTATCTATCTATCTATCTATCTATCTATCTATCTATCTATCTATCTATCTATCTATCTATCTATCTATCTATCTATCTATCTATCTATCTATCTATCTATCTATCTATCTATCTATCTATCTATCTATCTATCTCTATATCTCTATATCTTTCTATCTATCTATCTATCTATCTATCTATCTATCTATCTATCTATCTATCTATCTATATCTGTCTATCATCTATATATATATTACTTCCTTCCTAGATAATTTCATCTAGGTTCTGGATTTACATTCAGCTGATCACTTCCACTATTCTTTTCCTGACTCCTTTTCTACCCAAGCCTGCTACTTCCATAGTCATTTCACACTTCTCCATATATGACCATTCCCTTCTTTCAGTTGCTCAGGTAAAAAATCTTGAAGTCATCCTTTCTTTCATGTCTCGATTGAATTAATCAGAAAACCATGAGGGCACACTGTTTGAAACATATCCAGAGTCCAGCCATAGCTCACCACCTGTCCTGTGACCATCCCCAAGCCAAGCTACCACCATTCCTCACCAAATTACTATAGCAGTTTCCAAATTGGAACCTTGCTGCTGCCCTTGTTCCAATGCAACTAACTTCGCAGAGTAGGTAAAACTGTCCTTTTAAAGAGGAAGCCAGTCATCCTTTCACTTAAAATATGCTGTGTCTTTCCACTTCATGCTGGGAAAAATAAAGTTAAGTTCTTACCAAGGCCTACTTGGCTCTGTATTATTTGGCTCTTTGCCGCCTGTCTAAGGTCTTCTCTCGTTACCCTGTATCTCTGTGCAGTACCTCCGTAGGCCTCTTGTTACCCTTTGTCTCTGTGCTCGATAGGCCTCAGATGTCATCAACCTCCCAGATATGCTTCCATTTTGTAATATTGTGATTACTGTTTTGTCTGGCAGAAATGCAATTCCCCCATATATCCACATGGCTTTCTCACTCAGGTTTTCCAGATCTCTGCTAAAATGCCTTTTTATCAGTGGGCTTTTCTTCCCACCCTCTCACATAGCCCTCTTTCCCCGCTTTTTATTCTTTTACTCTGATTTATTATTATTATTTTTTACAACACTTACTACTCTTGGTCCTGTCTATGGTCTGCCTCTTTTCCCTAGAATGTAAGCTCTACGTTTAATGGGATTTGGTCTCTGCCTTTTGCCCCAGGGCTTTGAGCCGTGAATGATGGAGAGGACAGGTTCAACAGTTCAAATGTGGATAAATGATAGAAGCTCATGAACACATGGACCAATACGTGGTGTAGCACTTACATCACTGGATCCCCACAGGGCTGACTGCAGTTGGAGTCCTGGACCCAGTGACTTGAAACTCACACCGGGCTTGTGTGCGTGTGTGCCCAAGATCCCTGGAGGAGAATAGAGGAAAAGGGATTTCAGTGTGGCTATCCCCCTGGGGGTGATTTCTCACTTTCCCTTTCACTGTGTGTCTCTCTCTCTGGTGAGTGTATGCACCCTAGGGCAAAAACCTCTAATTAAAAAAAAAAAAGAGATACACATTTGACCAAAAATGCTTTGAAGAATATACAGATGTTTAATGCAGATTTTCTTCAGGGCCTGGTGATAGGGAAGTACAAGTTGTGTGATAGAGGAAGACACCTTGAAATGTCTTTCTTCCCAAGGTCAGTTTTTAAGACCACCCTTCCTTTCAGTTTTCTATTTTCTTCCTTTATAGGTCCCCAGGTCATCCTTACTTTCTCTGCTTCTCTTTCATCTATTGCCTACAAAAAGAATTCTAGTACTAGCTATTCTAAGTCTGAACCTCAGGTCAGCAGTATCAGTTTTCAATGCTGATGGTTAGAGATGCTAAATCCCTCTGTCTCTCTCTCTTTCTCTGTCCCTCTCTGGTCAAATTGGAATAAATAAATAAAGTTAAATAAAATATTTCTTTTTAAAAAAAGAAATGCAAAGTCTAAGGAGCTAACCCATGACTACTAAATAAGAACCCCAAGATTGTCTGTGTTTAAATAAACTTTTTTTTTGCTATAGGGCGCGTGCAGTCACCAGAAAAACCGAGAGAGACAGAGAGACAGAAAGCAAGAAATTACCCCCCCCCCCCAGGGGGGATGGCCACGCTGCAATCCCTTCTCCTCCTTTCTCCTCTCGGGATCTTGGGCACACATGCACATGTGCCCGGCATGAGTTTTAAGTCACTGGGTCCAGGACTCAAACCGCAGTCTACTACATGGGAGTCCAGCGACATAGCCATTACACTAACTGCTTGTCCCTGTTTAAATAAACTTTTTAGGTTACACCATTCTCTTTTCCATCCATATTAATAACTAAATGTTTGTGTCCCCACAAAAATACTATGTTGATGTTAATATCAGTGTGATGGTATTTGAAGATGTGGCTGTTGGGAGGAAATTAGGTTTAGATGGGTAAAGTAGGATTAATATCCTTATAAAGAGAAAGAGAGACCCAAACTTTCCCTTCACTATACGAGGACACAGTGAGAAAAGAAGATGGCTGTCTGCAAGGTGGGAGAAAGGCCCTCAAAAAGAACCAACTGGAGTGGCATCTTCATCTTGGATGTCTTAGCCTCCAGAGTTATTAGAAATAAATGTCTGTTGTATACAAAACCCAGACTATGGTATCTTGTTGGATCCTTCATTTCTATTTGCACCCCCAAGAGATCCAGTGGTTCACTGAGTAAGCTTAAAACACATTTTCCTTAGGAGAATGTGTGTGTGTTTATGCAAATGATTACAATGGTTATAACATGTATTGTTTGACATGTCACAAGTTAATTAAAATATGTGCAACACCCCACCCCAATATGGTGAAGAGTTGAACTTTCTGTTTCTAGAGTTCCTTGAGAGCCCCAGGTGGAGTGAATGTCTCCAATGCTGTGTTTCTTTATCTGCATTTAAATGGGTTAGCTCTAGTATTCATGATGGTAACATTCTTGATAATACTTTCAAATATTTCTTAAGTTTTACCATATATTCTTTCCTCTCTAATTTAAATTTTTCTCAGAATTAACAATTCCTTATTTCCTAATATATTGGAGGTCTACAATTTATGTGACATTGTTTTCTCTAAATATTCATTATATATGCTCCTCTTTATGACAAACTCTACCTTTCGCCCTTTCGGTTAGTCCCTCTTCTGAAACAAGTAAGGTGAAAAATGTTGCTCTCCACTGTATGACTGAATCTTTTTAGTACTGCGTGCATTAGTTAACATGTAGTTAAAACTTTAGTAATTATTTTTCCTAATGCGTCAAATAAAAAATAAAAATTATGTCCCCAAACAGAGTCCTTTTTCCCATCTGGTGTTCCCATCATAACAAGGCGAGATTAAAAACTTCAAGGCTTAAACAGGGTTGTGCATTTCCGCCAGCGGCTGAAACATAGGAGTGAAATTGTCAAGTTACCTAGCTTACTTTCCTTCCACAAACATTTTGTACACCTTTCTCAGGTGGTAGCTTCTGTTGTGAGTTAGGTTCAGAGAACAAAAGATCTATACCCAAAATCCGCAGTCGTATCTTGTAGCTGGATTTCTTCCCAGACCACACCACTAGCTTGTACTAGCTCACCACAGCAGAGGCTGAAGAAGACTTAGTTAAAACTGTGAGTATAATTCATGTGTTTATTCTGTAGAAAATACTGGCATTATGCTTCAATTTCAAGTAGCTTATTATAATTTTATTTGGAGAGGATTTTGCTACAGGGTGCATACACTCTCCAGGAAGAGAGGGAGAGACAGGAAAACAGAAAGTGAGAAATCACCCCCCGGGGGGATGGCCATGCAGCAATCCCTTCTCCTCCATTCTCCTCTCGGTATCTTGGGCATGTACACACATGCACCTGGTGTAAATTTAAGCCACCAGATTCAGGACTTGAACCAAGGTTGACTACATGGGAGTCCAACAACATAGCCAACTGCTGGTCCCAACTTATTATTATTTTTAATTTATTATGGAGGATGTGGATATGTGTATGAAGAAAAGAAAGAGAGAAAACTCCATAGAGCTCAGTTACACTGTGATCCCTTTCTGCCAGTCCTCCAAGTCTGCCAGGACCCCTGGCATGTATCCTCCCAGTGTGTTTTCAGAATTGCCAGGCTGGGGACATAAACCAGAATTGGCATGTGGCTTTCAGATTCACAGTCTAGTATGCTACCAACTTTCACAGAGAGTGCACCCTCAAGTACTTTATTGATCATGTAAATTTTGTTTTATTTTGAAGAAAAGCTTTTTTACCGTATATTTTTTTTTAACCATTTTTAACCTTTTTTTTGTTTTTTAAATTTTGCTATGGAGCCCATGTACTTGCCAGAGAGAGACAGAGAGTGAAAGAGAGAGAGAGAGAAAGTGAAAATTCAAACCCCAAGGGGTATGGCTATACTACGACCCATCCTCTCCATTATCTTCTTGGGATGGTGGGCATGCGTGCACACGTGCCCTGGGTGTTTCTCAAGCTGGTGGTATAGGACTTGGACCATAGTTGGCTATGCCGCATCTAGTCACTTTAATCTCCATGCCATCTGCTAGCCTGAAAAGTTTTTTTAAGTTAATTTCTTTCTTTTTTCCATGAATGAGAGAGCAAGAGAGTGAGAGAGCGAGAGAGTGAGAGAGAGAGAACCCTCAAGAGGGTGTCAAAGTCAAGATGACCTCTCCAGCTTCAGCTGGCCCAGGATCACAGGTACACATGAGCCTTCGGACTCATGAAAATCTCTGAAAATAACCTCAGAACCTTCTCATGTCAGTTAGCCTCACAGAGTGTCACATTGCACCACTGCTCTACCATTTGGCCACGGAGAAGGGTTTTGAGTATTTATTTTCCATATATAATTTAGAAAATTTCCATTATAATTTTCAATAGCTACCCATGTAGTTATTGTTAAAGAACACACAAAAATTGTACTCTTAGCCCATCTGTTTTCTTAATATGTGCACTGTTTAGTTAGGGAAACTCCGAAGAATAGTGTTTGGTAGGATGTTATCAACCATTAACACTGATGCATTTATAACTTGTTACCTAACACAAGTGTGAGGGTGCTAATTAAGCTTGAAGAGAGAAAAGAGCAGACATACAGGATGTAGTATCTGGACAAATGTGATAATAACAAAACTGGAAGGATTTGGGGTAAGATAAGGATACTGGTAGTCTGGGAAAATGAGTTTAAAAATTTAACCTCCTTTTAAACTTTGTATCATAATGAAACAAAGTTTCATGGGAGAATTGTGCTCTCTTTCAAATTTTGCCCCAAGAAGACTTAGCTTAACCCATATTCAGCTTTTTGACTTCCAAAGCATGTCCTTTGATCAGTGACTACTCACTGAAGATGCAGAGCAGCTGGGTCTTACGTTTGGAAGTTTCACAGCCTGGAAATTTGAAATGATGAGCGGCTAAACAGAGCGGACTGTAAAATAAATAAGATGTCTCTTAAGTTAGCTTTGAAATGTTAGCGTTCTTCAAAACTTCATAGAAAATGCAGACTATGGGAAAAACGATGCATGGATTAAAAAATGTTTTGCACCCAAATAAATTTGTACTTTAATTCTATTCTTCCACTGACATTGAGAAATCTCCTCATATTTAAGTAAATGAACTTTAATAAGCTCCCTAGTCAGGCTTGACAAGGTCTTGGGAAACTGATTTTAGCCCAACAAAGAAAAGTACTACAAGGCTGGGTCATTCAGGACTGGTTTATAGATTTAGAGACTTTGTAAATAATGAATACATTTTTTGGTGACAACATTGAAAGATTTATAAGAAAATTATATCAGTATTTGTGTATATATACAAAAATGCTATAAGAGGAAAAGGATAATAAACCTTATTATAATTTTATTCTTTCCAGAAAAATACAGGGGTAGGGGCAGGGTTTCTAGTGTGCACCATCCTGGAACAATGTGTAACGTGTACAATGTGGGCAGTTCTGATGGACTCCACAAAGTTATGATGGTAATTCATAGTGTTTTCTCTACCATGAAAAAAGACCAAATTTCTCCAATGTGTGTAGTGGTGAAACTTGCCTCATTTGCTTACAACAGTATTGTTTCATCTATTTCTCCTTCCATTGATCCAGCCAGTTAACAGTAACTGGAAATTCTCTTACATGCTCTCTTACAAGCATTGCTTTTCTTCCATCCCCACTACTGTTGCCTTGTTAGATCAGTCTCTTCTTGCAACTCTTCTGGGCATTATTGCAATTGTTTCTCCCCATATTTAGGTTCTCCTTGTGCTTCACATCATGATTAAAACATAGTATTTCTATTCATTTTATTTTAACCATTCTGGTAGGTGCAAAAAAGTCTCTTATTGTGTTTTAAACATGAGTTTGTTGATAATAAGAACTTTTTATGTGCTATGGATGTACTCCCTTTGGTTGATTAAGAATGTGGTGAAGATCTTCTAGTACACGACTTGCTTTTTAACTCTCTTTATAGTGTTTTTTTGATGAACAAAATCTACTAATATATATCTGTCAGTGGGTGTGTGTCCTTGCAGGAGAGAGACAGGGAGAAAGTGAGGAAGCATCCCATGGGAGAGTGTTATGCTATAATCTCATCTTTTCCATTTCTCTTTTCAGGAGTTGGGGCATGCATACACACACACTGGCATGTTTTTCAAGCTGCTGGGTCTGAGGTTTGAATTATGTAGTTGTCTATGTGGGATCCAGCCACTTTAACCACCATGCCACTGGCTGGTCCACAAATAACTAATGTGTAATTTATCAATAATTTCCTTCATGATTACTATGTTCTTTGTCCTGGTTAGGACATAATTCCCTACCCAAAGGTCATCAAAATAATCCCTTATGTTATCTCCTGGAAACTTTGTTGTTATTGCATCACATTTAGATTCATAATCCCTCTGGACTTGATTATCGTGTATGGCGTGAGGTAGGAATTAAGTTTCACTTTTTCCCTATGTATTTCAGATTGCCATAATACCATCCATAGGAAAGGTTTTATGTTCTGACTGTCTTGTAGTACAACCTTTAACCTACGTCTTTTATTTATTTTTTTACTTTGGGTATATATGGTGGTCTTTTTCATGAGTCTCAATTATTTTTCATAGATAATTGTCAAAATTGTGCCAAAGTTATTTGTTCTTTTTAATTTTCTTAGGAAAAAAACAGTACTGTTAGTATAGATTTATCTTGAGAAAATACAAGTAATAAAATATGTGAATAAAATGCATATTTTAAGTCATAAATGTCAAGGTATAATTTACACTCAGTAAAATTCACTCTTCTTAGCTCTACAGTCTTGTGCATCTTGACATATAAGTGTGTCTACCATCATAATCAAGGTACTTTCTAATCCTGAAAGTTCCTTTGGCCCCTTGTAGCCAGTCTCAGTCCCTATTCTCAGCTCTTGGCAACCACTAGTCAAAACTTCTAATTTTAGTGGTTAATAGCATCATATGCTTTCAAAGGCACTATTCAATGGTGCTTAATGTTCATAATGATGGCATTGAGCATCTTTAGGTCCTCCAATTGCTGTTAAAATCATTAGAAGATATTAACCTAAATATAGTTTTGGATTATATTAATTTGGAGACTATTCATTGAACAAAAGAATCCAGATATAGTGTCTATGATTATATTCTATTAGTTTTTAAGCTATGTTTGGATATATAAGATTTTACTCTGCTTTAGGTAGCTTAAGGCTATAAATATTTTACAAGTTCATGCGACAGGAGATGTTGCACGAAAAATTTTGTGCAATGTCTGCATAATTTTTTATATGTAACAAAGATACTTATACTACATATTACGTGTTAGTCATACTATTGTCTACCTAAAAATAGAACTATATAGTATAAATGAAAGAAAAATTAAAATTCTTTAATTTTTTCTATATCTTCTATGATAAATGTTAAGTTTAGCAAACTAGATAAGAAATTAATATGCACTGCAAAATGATTGCTTTGAGATTTATACTTCTATCTTTGCAGAAATTATTTTTAAAAATAATTATTAAAAATTTTTATTTATTATTATTATTATTTTAATTTGGCCAGAGAGAGAGAGAGAGAGAGAGAGGAAAAG
>NW_006205542.1:3776705-3784097 GCF_000334495.1 Tupaia belangeri chinensis
TTTTCCATCCAGAGTATACTGTATATTGGCTCAATCAAGCACATCAACATACATGTTATTGTCAACAAATAATTTTCCATTTCTTGTTTCCTGTATATTTTGCTTTTTTTCCCATCCTTGATTCCCTATCTCTTACCCTCTGCCATCTCCCACTCTCCTCCTACACTGTCTCTGGTATCTATTGCTGCTTTCTATGCCCTTTTACCCCCACATTTTATTGATTCACTAAAGATCTTAATTAACCTAAATATTTTGAATAGCAAGCACAGCTGATATATACATTTCCATGAACACAAGTCCAACTTTAGGCATAAGTCTCAGTGAGTAGAATGAACATCCTATAAAGTAGCACCTTGCTGGGGCTATATATCTTACTGCAGGCATTGAATAGGTATTTTTAATGCATTTTTTAAAATTTCACGAAAAACAGTTTTAGTTTTTTATTTCTTTCTGAAACTTTTCTTTTCTTTTAAACTTAATTTTCATTCATTCCCTAAGCATCATCACAGCATACAAAATGTGATTTCTGGGAACCAGCAGTTAGCGTAATGGCTATGTCGCTGGACTCCCACGTAGTCGACCGCGGTTCGCGTCCCGGACCTGGTGGCTTAAAACTCACGCCGGGCGCGTGTGTGTGCGTGCCCAAGATCCCGAGAGGAGAATGGAGGAGAAGGGATTGCGGCGTGACCATCCCCCCTGGGGGGGGATTTCTCGCTTTCTGTCTCTATGTCTCTCTCTGTCTGTCTGGCGAGCGCACGCGCCCTACAATGAAAATCTCTCCAAAAAAAAAAAAAATGTGATTTCTCATCCAGAATATACTGCATAGTGGCTTAATAATGCCTGTTATTATCAAAAATTTTCCATTTCTAGTTTCTAGTATTTTCTCACCCCTATTTCTGACCCTCTGTCCTTTCCCACCCTCTTCTCACATTATCTCTGGTGTCTACAGTTGTCTTCCCTTCTACCCCTGCCACATTGTATTGATCACACAATTTCTTAAATAATTTAACTACTTTCAATAGCAAGTTTACTTAGTATTATTAAGAAAATCAGTTTTGGGAACCAGCAGTTAGTGTAATGGCTATGTCTCTGGACTCCCACGTAGTCGACCGCGGTTCGCGTCCCGGACCTGGTGGCTTAAAACTCACGCCGGGCACGTGTGCGTGCGTGTCCAAGATCCCGAGAGGAGAATGGAGGAGAAGGGATTGTGGTGTGACCATTCCCCCCTGGGGGGTGATTTCTTGCTTTCTGTCTCTATGTTTCTCTCTCTCTCTGTCTGGCGAACGCACGCGCCCTATAGCGAAAAACAAAAAAAAAACCTCTCCAAAAGAAAACCAGTTTTAACTTAAATCCCACAGAAGTTCTCAAAAAGCCAATTAAATTCTGTAAAGAAGAGGAGTATCTAATTTTTCAATCTATGTAATACCTAAGCAATTGCAGGATGACACACAATGAGCCGTTGGAACTCATTAAATAGAAATAACTACACTTGATTTGGCCAACAGAGACGGGTCAGCATACCGTCTGTTTCCTTAAGGGAGTGCAGTACATTCTGTACTTCAGACATTTCAATAGCTATCAAGCTCCAGAGAGGAATATCCTTGACATTTATCCTGAAAGATCATATTTAACATTTGTGGGTTTTTGTATAGATAGAATACACTTTTAATGACTATCTTTTAAAAAATATGAGATGATTAATCTTTTTCTTATTGTGAAATGAGTCTTAGCATGAATTACAAATCTGATTCGACAAAAATGCCTTGACCATCATCATTTAATTTTGGGTTCCACAGGGTGAGATGTGATTGCAGTAGTAATAATTTTGACTCTTTAGTACTATAAAGTTAGGTATGAATTCAGCTGTTTAGGGAAATAAGAGAAACAACACAGCAGGTGTTAGGCATAGTGGCTTGACTTCTATTTTAACCAGATTTTGCTACTGGACACATTTGGATGCATAGCCATGGGAAGAAGCAGGGGTGAGGATTGGACTTAGGCTACAAATAAATTTAAATGAAACCCGGTAGGGTCTGCATGAACTTTATCATGAAGTTATTAGGCCATAATACCTTTATATTACTGTACTCAAAAGCATTATTGGCTGTGTGGGATCCAGCCTCCCTATCATGCCACAGACTATTCCAGAAAACTCTCTTTGCACATAACTATAGATATTATGAGTAACTATAGATATTATGAATTCAGTTTAGTCTGCTTCTTGAAGGTTCAGGAAAAAAAGACTCCTCCCCACTAGCTGTTATTTCCTGTGACACATTCACATGCAAACACTCACACGTGCACACATTTATTACATAGCCTTGAAACTGAAGTCTTGGCCAGAAAAAAAGGAAGTGAAGTTTATGTATGAACTCCTCAGCTGTTCTCTTACTGGGTCTCTTAACAGTTGGCCTTGCATTGCTGAAGTTTTCTTCTTACGAAATTCTCTCAAGCTTTCATTTCTGTTTTGAACTTGTATCTTTTCCTTTAGTCATTTTACCCAATTCGCAGCATCCCGAATATAGACTGTTCTCACACCTCTTGGCTTTTGTAAGTGCTATTCCCATTAGGAAACCCATTTCCTTCATTCTTTGGCAAGTTTCAGATGCCTTTCCTTGCTGTGGCTGGGATGTCCAGGAAGCCTTCTCTAATCACTGCCTGAACTGAGCTGTTGTCCCCTTGATGTGCTCCCAGGATACCTTATTTCTTCTTCTCTATGGTATTTAGTGATTTGCCTTATTGCAAATCATCTGTCTTTTCCGCCTACTATGAGTTCTTTGCCCACAGAAATATCTTTTACTTAGTGTGCCAAGTACTTTGCAGGTCACAGAAACAGGCATAAAAGCTAGCATTTTTTTTTCTTGCTTGTTTTTTGAGTATTTGATTTATCTCAAGCATGTTGCAATAATTCTACATGTAAACTATATCATATACCTCATCTTAGAATGCCAGAGAGTAGGTGCTATTATCCTATTTTTGGCAAAGAGAAGCTAGATAACTTGCCTTAGTAAGTTGTGGAGCCTAGTTAAACCCAGGCAATCAGACTGTAAAGCCCTCACTTGATTGCTCAATTGTCTCAGTATGAAAAACACTTTAACGGATATGGGTACTCAATACATTCTTTTTAAATAAAAGAGCAGCCTTTGGCTTATAGTCCATACTTGAGCAACAAAGTAAAGAGCTACTAATAATGTATGTTACTGCATAGTGACTTTTTAAAAAATTATTTTTTACAATCACTGTGTATCATTACAGCATACCAAATGAATTTGCCCCCATCATGAATACAGTGTATGTTAGTTCAGATATTACCATACACATTATCATCAACAGATAAAGTTCCATATTTGTTTCCCTCAAATATTTTGCTTCTTTCTTTTCCCCTTTGAGTTCCTTCCCTCCCTTTTACCCTCCCACATTTCCCGCCCTCCTTCCACACTCTCTAGTGTCCACCATTGCTCTCCATTCCTTTATATCTTCCAGAACCTTTCAGTTTCTGCCACAGAGGGCAGACATTCAGTTTATATTGAGTGGGGACATACAATGCTTCTCTTTCATAGTCTGGTACATATACACTACAGAATACTGCTCAGCCACAAAAAAAATAAGGATACCCTGGCATTTGATAGAAAGTGAGTGAATATGAAAGATTTACTGCAAAGCAAAGCTTAGTGACCTTTTAAGACTCAGGAGAATACCCTGAAAGTCTCAAAATGGTTGCCTGGGTTCTACAGCATATATAACTCTCTCCTTTGAGCTTCTGCACTGGATGCTTTCCAGGTCCAGCTTCTCTTATCCCTCTGTGACTTAGAGCTTTACTGTCCATTTCTCAAACAGTCAATGTGGTAGCCACTGAAGCCCTGAGTAATCAGCACTTCGCTGGTGTCAACAATACCTGCTTAGGTCCATACTCGCCTGTTTTATTAAAATCATCACCCTAGCTAATGGGTACGGTCTTCAATTCCATTAATCTTAGCCAGTTCTGGCCAACTCGAGGCAGAAAAAAATATGGTCATTATTTAAGAATATATAATATCTTATTGCCATAGTAAAGTGCCATTTATGTACGAGAAATCATAGCTATTTCCCTCAAGTCACACTAAAAATTGGTCAAGGATTGGTAAAACCCTTTCCCAAATGCCTCTTAAATCATAAAGAAAAGGTGATTAGGCCAATGTGATACACAAATGACTGGCTTTACCCAAATATTGGGTTGCTGGGAAAGTCATGACGCATTTTTGCATAGAAAACCAGAAAAATGCATTATGACTTTCCTGACTACCTACTACATTCACATCCTAATCTCCAAAACCAGTGGATACACCAACCTGACTTGGCAAAAGTGACTTTGCAGGTGTGATTAAGGGAAGCAATTTGATGAGAGGATTATCCTGAACTATCCACCTGGGCTTAACTCATCACACAGGTCCTTCATTGGCTGTAGATAGAAGCTAGAAAAGGCAAGGAAATGGATATTCTTCTCTCTTGCGGCCTCTAGAAGGAAATGCAGCCTTGGGGATGCCTGGATTTCAGCCCACGGAGACACTCAGTGGACTGGAGGTAATAAATTTGTGTGGTTTTAAGTTTGCGGTGATTTGTTAAAGTGTTTGTAGACAACTAATACAACCAGTGTTTCTCCAAGTACAGTCCCTGTACCACCTGCGTCGTAATCAAGTTGTCTTCAGAGCAGGGAGAATGATCCGGGATAAAGAGAGTATTATATAAGTAAAGAGAAGTCAGTTCTCCTAAAAGGCATAACAGTCCTGAAAGCGTATGTGCCCAGCAATGTGAGACTACAACCGATAAAACCACAAGGAAAGTTAGGTGGATCAACTTCTTTCAGCAGTTTCTGTAATTTCTCAGCCCGTTTTAGATACTATTAGAAAGGTCTTATCCTGTTGTTTACTGTTTATGTCTTCTTCCTTAGAAGCTTGGATTAATTACCTGCTTAGAAGCTATTTCACTGAAGTCAGTGCAGGCTAGGGTCAGGCAAAGGAGGAAGAAAGCTGGAGGAGGGACAAAGAAAAGGGTAAGTTTTTGAGTGAGGTTGTGACCCACTGTGGGTTAGATGCAGTTGAATTGTTGCTGTTGCTTAAGTGCTTGGCTTGGGTAGTGGGTGGCTGTAATGTGCACCTCCAGGCAGTACATGCAGACACTGATGGTTCCTAGTGATACGCATTTACATCTGCCGATTGCACCCAGCTGAGGGGTGGGTAAAACCACCCCACACTCAGTGGTCTCATCAGGACTGAAGACTTTAATCCTACATCTCCGACCCCTTCCCTTTTTTTTTTTTTTTTTTAGGTTTTTGCATAGGGCATGTGCGTTTGTCTGAGAGCAAAGAGAGAGACAGAGTGGGCATGCATGTACATGTGCCTGGTGTGAATTTTAAGTCACTGGATCTGAGACCTGAACCACAGTTTGCCTTGTGGGAGTCTAGAATTTTAACCCACCACACTACCTGCTGGTCTCTCCATATTCCCTCTTAGGCCAGCATTCAGACCTATAGGCATAAGGAGACCCCTTGAATATATCTTTTTAGAACAGAAACTTGAAATGTCCCCTCTTTATCAGAAGTTATTATTATTAATAATTATAATTATTACTAATTGCCAGAGGGTATATACAATTATGAGAGAAAGAGACAGAGACAGACAGCCTCCCAAAATCCCAAATTGGGGCATGATAATACCACAATACCTTCTTTATTCTGTCCAGATTTGGGGCATGGAATATTGGACATGCATGCACGTGTGCTTCAGATTTTTCTCCATCTGCTGGAGCTGAGATTCAAACCACAGGTTGGCCCTGTGGGCTCTAGTTCCCTTAACAGTGTGGTCATGGAGATGGCCTATTATTATTGTTATTATTACTTTTTTTCAGATCTTTGGAAGTTGGATTTTGTTCCCTATAACATCTAATTTACTTGTAATTAATCCTTATTTCTAGTTTGTATTCCTTCATAGAGGTTGTGTGGAGTGTACCTCTGTGAGCAATGTTTTAGAATATAGATATCTCTTGCTTATAAAAAGACATCTTTACATGTCATTGGCTTTCCTCAATCTCGATAGAAAAATGGTCTCCAGAAACAGTTTTCTTTCCTCCCATGCCTGCTGCCAAGCTGACCTCTTTTACCTGTCAGTCATTTTATCTTTCTTGGTGGTGTGTGCAGAACGTAGGGGTTCCTCATTGTAAAGTCGAATTTCTGAGTCTCTAATAAGCACTAAGGAGAGATCATAGAACCTACAAGATGGAGTACATTAGCTCTCTCATCCTTAGCTATTATGGGCCTTGAACTTGGAACCAAGAAAACAGGAAAAACTCCTTAGCATGTTTTTGATTTATTAAAGTTAAAATTGCTTTTCTTGAAATTACCAGCTGAACTTGCTATTGAAAGTAGTTAGATTATTTAAGAAATTGTGTGATCAATAACATGTGAAGGAAAAAGGAATGGAAGACAACTGTAGACACCAAAGATAGTGTGGGAAGAGGGTGGGAAAGGACAGAGGGTCAGAAATTGGAGAGAGAGAGAGAGTGTGTGTGTGTGTGTGTATATATATATATATATATATATGAAGAAATGGAAAATTATTGACAATAACATGCATGATTAAGCCACTATGTAGTATATTCTGGATGGGGAATCACTTTTCTTTTTTTGGAGAGGTTTTCACTATAGGGCGTGTGCGCACGCCAGACATACAGAGAGAGACATAGAGACAGAAAGTGAGAAATCGCCCCCCGGGGGGATGGTCACGCCGCAATCCCTTCTCCTCCATTCTCCTCTCAGGATCCTGGGCACACACACACACATGCGCCCGGCGTGAGTTCTAAGCCACCAGGTCCAGGATGCGAACCGTGGTCGACTACGGGGAGTCGACAATTACGCTAACTGCTGGTTCCCACATTTTTTAAAATTTACATTTTTAATACATTCAATCAAATCATTTAGCTTACAAGGTGATCATTTCAATATATGAACATTTCTCCCTGGTCAAGTTGATCAAAATATAACAACACTGCCTCCCTGTCTCAACAATGCTGTGTTCATATCCCTCCTCCAAATATTTTTCCCCAGGCCCCACTCCTCCACACATACCACATATGGCATTCACATCCATCTCTTGTGTTTGTACATCCTATAGCCCGTCCATTTCAGTTATAGAGTGCGGACATTCGGTATATATTAAGTGGGGACATGCAATGTTTCTCCTTCATAGTCTGGTTTGCTTCACTCAGCAGTAAACCTTCCATATTCTTCCACTTTCTGTCAAAAGTCAGGGTTTTGTTGTTCTTAATGGCTGAATAGTATTCCATAGAGTATATGTGCCACAGTTTTTCAATCCATTCAGCCATACGGGGGCATTTGGGTTGGTTCCATGTCTTAGCAAT
>NW_006205542.1:3784828-3805418 GCF_000334495.1 Tupaia belangeri chinensis
TGTGCCAATACCATGCTGTTTTGATTACCACAGCTTTGTATTATATTTTTGGGTTGGGTAGTGAGATGCCGCCCACTCCACTCTTCTTTTATAGAATTGCTTTGGCAATGTGGGGTCTTGTATTATTCCAGATGAATTTTATGATTGTCTTTTCTAAATCTGTGAAGAATGTGTCTGGTACTTTGATTGGCATTGCATTAAATAGGTAGATTAATTTGGGTAGAATAGACAGAAACAAAGGAATAAAAAGCTGCTGTGACAATGGCCAACTAAAACATTGGGACAGATCCAGTTACCTCGATAATAACATTGAATTCACATGAATGGATTAAATTCCCCAATCAAGAGACACAGACTGGCCTAATGGATTAAAAAAAACAGAGACCCTCTATCTGTTGCCTACAGGAAACCCACCTCATCAATAAAGACATACATAGATTGAAAGTGAAGGGTTGGAAAAAGGTTTTCCATGCAATAGGGAACCAAAATAAAGCTGGAGTTGCGATACTAATTTCTGACAATATAGCCATTAAAACAAAAACTGTTCAAAGAGACAAAGAAGGGAAATATATGTTGTGATGATGTTTAGGGAATGAATGTAAATTAATTAAAAAAATGTTTCAGAAAGAAAGAAAATAGAAAAAACTTCAGTTAACATCCTGTCACCTTCTCTAGAAGGAGATTTATATCCATTTCTGAGCTAAAAAACAATACAATTGTCATTAAGGCTGTTTACACATTATATACTAAGTAATCTATATTTTATGAAAATTTTTGTTCTTTTTTTTTTTTTTCAATTTTCCAGAGGATGCAGATACTGACTACAGACAGAAAGAATAAGGGGCAGAGATAGAGGGGAGAAAGCACCTTCCAGTGGAGCATGGTCCTGCTGCAATCTCTTCTCCATTTCTCTATACTGTTGTGATTTTGGTCAAGCATATACAGCCCTATATTTTAATAATATGAATCATAGATTAACTTCTCCTTTCAAAACTAACTAGAGACTCCAAATTACAACTGATCTCCTTTACAGATTACAATAACGTCAAAAGATATCTTGGTGGTCAAGGTACTGGGTGGTCAAGGTACTGGGTGGTGGTCAAGGTATTGTGGTAGTCAAGGTACTGGGTCTCACATAGCCAACTGCATGGTTTGAGTCCTAGACCCAGTAGCTTGAAAAACACACCAGGGGAGCTGGCAGGTGGCATGGTGGTTAAGGGTGCTGGACTCCCATATGGACGACTGCAGTTCGAGTCCCAGACCTGGTGGCTTTTCTCACTTTCTCTCTCTCTCCTTCTCTCTGGTTAAAATTTTTAAAGTAAGTAAATAAATAAGTTAAATTAAAGAATTCTTTAAATAAATAATAAATAAACAACAACAAGTGGAGTTTTGCAAAGAGTTTTAACTAATGAAAGAACCTAACTGCATAACCTAAAACCATGGCTGATTTTATTGCACTAAGACATTTCTCAGAGTTTACCCAAGATTTACAATATGCCCATCACTCACCCTCTGCCGTCAGCCATTTTATAATAATTGACTAGTTTTACAAACATGAAAAGTTTTAGCCACATAATATTAATATTCGAAAACCTAACCAAATTGTGTCATACTCAAACTAATCAACGTGGGAAGTAGTGGGAAGGACCACACACAGATCCTTTATTTGCCAGCAGGTGTGTGTACTCATCAGAGAGAGACAGAAACAGAGAGGGAAAGTGAGAAATCACCCCTCAGGAGGGATGGCCATGCCACAATTTCTTCTTTTTCATTCCAGCTCCCTTAACCACCAAGCCACTGGCCCCTGTTGTCACGTATTTTTAGTAGCACTGTCTACTAATGTGAGTTTTTCACTTTAGCTGCTGAAATGGAGAAAAAAAACTGAGTTTCACAGCAGTAGAACCAAATTTAAGAACATGAGTGAGTTCAAAATTTATAAAATTTTATTGTATAGTGCATAAAGCTTCCACCAATGGGAATGACTGAGATTGAGGTAATAATTTAAACATCAATGTGAACACTAAGGGGATATTTTTTAATGAGTTCATGATGTTCTAAGTTTATGAATGTCACTAATTATTGAAAAATATTTGACATTTAATAAAATCCGAGCTCATTGTACCTAATAGATTCTCCCCGTCTTTATTTTTAAACCATATGCAATTTTTTAAAAGAGAAATTTAATTTGCATGTTCTGGACTCATTTGATTATATCATCAAAATTGTGTTTTGTGAGAACTACATTGCATCCATACAGTCTTTTAGTGTATTTCAAAATAAAGTTTTACTTTTTATTATGTCTTTTCCTCCCCCTTATTAAATGAAATTGCATTTTTGCTCCAAAAGATGAATTCAAATACAAAAAATTTGTTTTACCAACAGTTTTATAAGTCTGGGTGCTAGAATATTACACTGAAAAATTAATTTTATATTTTTATAAAATGAAAGACTTTGGTTATTATCTGAAAGCATTTCATTAGTGGTACTTATATACAAAAATTGGTAATTATAATTATACAGGTTCACATAATTACTTTGTGAATCATAAGCCAAAGTTTCCAAACCAAATCCAACTTTCAACACATGAAATAGGATCTAACTAGGACTCTTAGGAGCATAGTTTATCAGGAAATGAGCTCAATACTTCACATATCATTTAAAAACCTTTTTTTTTTTTTACATCTTTCTGAAGAGAACATTTCACAAAAGAGATAACCGAAATTTAGTTGGTTTAGGGAATTGTCTGCAGTCATGTACAATAAGTGATAAAATAAAAAATTGAATGAGGGTAGTCTAATTCCACAATAGATTCATATGTTAAAGAAAGTAATTCACGCAAAACCCTGACAGAGAGTACAAATTATTTTTAACAAAGATTAGTCTTAGCAGATAACAGCAGCAAAACAACAGTTATTACTACTACCACTGTACAAGTAGAGGGATGTATAGATAGACTACTAAGACAATTTTCTTATCTAATTTTATCTTTCTATAGCTAGGTAAAAGTGAACTTCCATGGCAGTAAGAAACCACCCTTAACTCTCATGCCATAGCTTAAAAGCAGAGTTTGGGCCAGTTCATAAGGTGGTGGTTAAGGAGGCTGGATCTCGTATGGCTGACCGCTGACAGGAGGGAGAGGTGGAGGGCAAGGGATGGCAGTGTGACCATGCCCAGGGGGCGTGCTTCACCCTCCCCCACCCCATGAGTGTGTGGGCCCTCTGGCAAGTTAACCACACATGCACACAAACATTTATTTCTTGCTCGTGCTGTATGTCCAATGCAAGCCAGCAGGTATGTGTGTGGGGAATTTCCTTTAGTTGTTAATGAATTCATACTGATGGAGGTTCTATTTTAACAGGTGAGAAAACTTGAGCATTATTTCTATTAAGAATTGATTTTTTTCCCAGAGCTGGTTATGTGCTAAACTTTGAGAAGGGAAGGAAGTACAATTATAGGAGAAAAAGGGATCTGGAAATCAGTGGACAGTACAATGTCTGCTATAGTACCTAGCTTGTTTTAATATTTTGAATGAATGAACTCATTTATCCAGAATTGGTGCTGATTTAGAATTGCTTTTGGAAATAAAAAATACCTAAAATAATTATGTCCAATATAGATAAAATTATTTGAATATGGAGGAAGGGATTTTTTTTTTATGTGTTAACTTTTTTTTGTAGTAAAAAAGAGCAATCTGGGATGTGATTTATACACCAAAAGATCAACATGTACATTTGAAATAGCTTCTGCCTGCATCATCATATTGTTCTAGAAATCTGGTACTTGTGTTAGTTAGATTTTAGTGAGCTAGTTAGAAGTTGGATAATCCTCACTTCTACCTGCCATGCTGATTCCATCTTCTCTTGATTATATTATGTTACATGCATTTTTAAAACTGCCCTTTTTCCTCTTATGGACTGAGAAATTAACTATAGGGCCAACACAAGACCTCTCTGGGTAACATAACAGAAGAGACAAAAATGTAACTTAGATGTATCTCTCTTACAAATGCAAAACCCAAGCCTTCCATTCTCCCTAAGACCTCGCCATCTGTAGGAAAGCTGTATGGAAGGATGCCAGTAAGTAGAAACAGATAAGGTGTTGGAAACCATAGGAAGAATTTATTTTTAACCCTAAAGTTTGCTCTATTTTATTTAGACACATTTTTTTCTTTTTCTCAGACATCCTCAGAAACATGAAATTGCCAGTAGAGAGTTGACTTGTTTGTTGTACAATATTGGAATGACAATGTTATTAGCTGAGAAAAGTTATTTTTTTTTCTATAAAATAATAATAGTTTCCCCCATCCTTTAGGAAATGTGTTTCTTGCTCTAAAATATTTTAGATGTCTTGGATCTGTTTCTTTACTACCCTCTCTGGAAAAGCATCTCTAACATGATGATGACAGTCAATGAGACAACAGTAAAAATTTATAAAATTAAAGTTTGCAAGTTTTATTTACTAGAAATGCTTTTTTATTTATATTTTAGGTTTTTGCCATAGGGTTCTTGTGCTTGCAAGAGAGACAGACAGAGATAGAGAGAGGGAAAGTGAGAAATCTCCTCCAGGAGGGATGGCCAAGCCACAATCCCATCTCCATTTTCCTCTAGGGATTTTGAGCACGTGTGCACACACGCCCAGTGTGATTTTCAAGCTGCCATGTCCTGGACTTGAATCATCGCTGACCATGTCAGAGTTAAGCATCTTAAACACCATACCACCCACCGGCCCCAAGTTCACACATTTTTAAAACTTCATTTTTCTCCCCTTTATTCATGATAAAGTGCATGCACATAAATAAGAAGAAGGAATGGGGGGATATAGGGAGAGAGAGAGGAAAGAGAGAGAGAATGACATCCTTCACAGCACAAGGTCTGGTCACACTGTGATTCCCTTCTTTTGGTCCTTCAACCTGTCAGATCTTAGACAATTGCACACATGTCCAGCATGTTTTGGGTTGACAGGGCCAGAGATCTGAACCATGGTCATCATGCAGGATCTGAATTCTATTGAGCAAGGCATTACTGATGTGCCATGGAGCTAGCTCTAATTTTGTAACTTTTTTAAAAGAGGAAAAATCAAAGTGGAATGTCTTTTAGATAACTCACGTGATTTTGCAGACTATAAGTCATAAGAGCATTGCATGAAAAGACTAAACGCAGGTGTGTAAGTACTGGCAATAGGGCAAATGTTCATACAATTGATTGTAAAGTAAAACAAAATACTAGGATATAAACACATAAAGGAAAATTATAGTATTTTGTATTTTCTGTGTTTCTTAATTACTATAGTTATTTTCCTCTGACTTGATGGCACTAAAAATTATTAAGAGCCCCGTAAGAGGTTTAGGAACAATTATGAAAAATGATGACCTAAAGAAAACTGAAATGAGACTGTTTAATTGAATATTTTTCTTGAAAAATAACCTTAAGTACATGACTTGGTGGTCGTGGTCATTAACATTACAGTATTTGCTCCTCAGTGGTGATCAGATATCTCACCAACTTCAATGTCCTGTGTTTGGCAACTATTTACTGCAAAGTTATTCTGAAAATCCTTGTACTAAAATAACTTTCTGATCATTATATTCAACCAAATTTCTTGGAGAAAGACATACGTTTTTTGCACTAGTAAAATAGATGATTCATGCAATTTAATTATCATGACATTCTTCATATTCATCTTTATTTTGGCAGATTAAGGCAATTTACTACAGTTAGTGAATTTCTCAATGGCTCCCCATGATTGCTCAGATTTCTCTTCTTACTCTTACTTAATGTTTTTTAAGATCTACTGGGGTTGAAACTTTTGGAACATTAGCAGTGAAATGGTTCCTTGGACTTGAGAGTTAATTCTGTCATTGTCAAACTGTGTTCCAAATATAGTGGTGAAAAGAGAGCACGTTTACATGATAGGTGAGGACATTTTATACTCAGGGGAGGTAGGTAATTACTTATATGGCTATTATTTGTAGACTCTTGAGTGTTCTCTTTGAATTTCTGTTTTTGATTGGTTATAGCCTACTCTTTTACCATTTGTCCGTCTTCCCTTTAGTTATGGCACTGTTCCTTATCAAGACATAAAGACTTTATGAGCAGAGAAGCATTTGAAGCTTTCCAGTCATTTCTCCTTTTCAATAAATGAGTTGAGGGAACCAGCAGTTAGTGTAATGGCTATGTCGCTGGACTCCCACGTAGTCGACCGCGGTTCACATCCTGGACCCGGTGGCTTAAAACTCACACCGGGCACGTGTGCGTGTGTGCCCAAGATCCCGAGAGGAGAATGGAGGAGAAGGGATTGCGGCGTGACCATCCCCCCTGGGGGGTGACTTCTCGCTTTCTGTCTCTCTGTCTCTCTCTGCCTGTCTGGTGAGCACACGTGCCCTATAGCAAAAATCTCTCCATAAATAAATAAATAAATAAGTTGAAAAAAATCCTGTCTTTTTTTTTTTTTTTTATAAATGAGAGAAGGCTGTAAGAATGTAAAGTACATCATGGGTAGAGTCTGGTGAACAGGAGGAGTCCAGTGAAAGGAGGAGAGAGAGGAGAGGAAAAGACTATTACTGTTACCTTCTCTTTAACCTTACTGAGAAGGGATTTATTGTTCACAGTCAGCTTTGCAGGAACAATGAGAAAGACAGTAGGAAGTGCTTTCAATCTAACCTAGGCTTATCCTTTATTTTCCTAAATAGATTTAAACATATGAAACTGTTGATCTAACCTCTTTCCAAACTAGTAAAATTTGTATTTTGAACATGCCAATATCTTGCTTTTCAATTCTCTTCAGTTACACAGTGACTAAATAATTTCTAAATCAATTGACTATTGGTTTTCAGGGAAATGGGTATACAGTGTGTTCAGATGGGAAAATTCATTTGGCATGCTCTAATGATGATACACAGTGATCGAAGGTTAAAAAAAGAGAAATGTATCTCTTTAATAGTTGATAAGAAGATTGTAGCAGACCAGTTTGATTAAAATTCACAAGTCACTGAGCACATGGATGCAGACTGTGTGTGTATGTGATATGTATGATGTGAGTCAGTGAGACAACAGTATAAATTTATAAAAACTAAGTTCTCAAATTTTACTTAGAGAAATACTTTATTTATTTATAGTCTAGATTTTTGCCATATGGTGTGCACACTTCCCAGAGAGAGACAGATGGACACAGAGAGGGAAAGTGAAATATATGTATACAATTATGAAATAATTCAACTGTTACATATAGTTATTTGCTGATTTCTTAAATGCTCACTTTGAACTTTTCTTCCTGGGTTTGGGTGGTGAGCACACCTCACCTATAGCAAAAATCTCTCCATAAATAAATAAATAAATAAGTTGAAAAAAATCCTGTCTTTTTTTTTTTTTTTTATAAATGAGAGAAGGCTGTAAGAATGTAAAGTACATCATGGGTAGAGTCTGGTGAACAGGAGGAGTCCAGTGAAAGGAGGAGAGAGAGGAGAGGAAAAGACTATTACTGTTACCTTCTCTTTAACCTTACTGAGAAGGGATTTATTGTTCACAGTCAGCTTTGCAGGAACAATGAGAAAGACAGTAGGAAGTGCTTTCAATCTAACCTAGGCTTATCCTTTATTTTCCTAAATAGATTTAAACATATGAAACTGTTGATCTAACCTCTTTCCAAACTAGTAAAATTTGTATTTTGAACATGCCAATATCTTGCTTTTCAATTCTCTTCAGTTACACAGTGACTAAATAATTTCTAAATCAATTGACTATTGGTTTTCAGGGAAATGGGTATACAGTGTGTTCAGATGGGAAAATTCATTTGGCATGCTCTAATGATGATACACAGTGATCGAAGGTTAAAAAAAGAGAAATGTATCTCTTTAATAGTTGATAAGAAGATTGTAGCAGACCAGTTTGATTAAAATTCACAAGTCACTGAGCACATGGATGCAGACTGTGTGTGTATGTGATATGTATGATGTGAGTCAGTGAGACAACAGTATAAATTTATAAAAACTAAGTTCTCAAATTTTACTTAGAGAAATACTTTATTTATTTATAGTCTAGATTTTTGCCATATGGTGTGCACACTTCCCAGAGAGAGACAGATGGACACAGAGAGGGAAAGTGAAATATATGTATACAATTATGAAATAATTCAACTGTTACATATAGTTATTTGCTGATTTCTTAAATGCTCACTTTGAACTTTTCTTCCTGGGTTTGGGTTAGAATTTAATTTTCAAATTTTTAAATTTAAGACGGTATCTCACCATGTCATACGCCTTCTGCCTCAGCCTCCAGCTGGGACTATAGGTGTACAGAGCACTGTGCCAGGTTCTTTTTTAGACAGTACGTCTCTGCGTTGCCCAGGTCAGCCTCTAGCTTGTGATCCTTCTGGCTCAGCCTCCCAGGTCACTGGCATTACAGGTGCATACCAACATGCATCACTTTTAGGTTAGACTGGGAATTGAACCCTGGCCTCCTATGTGGTCCCACCCTTTGGAGCTTAGTACCTTAAGAGTGTGTGCCATTGTGGCTAGAACGAAGCATTTTAAAAAACCTGTTTAAAGGTGAGTATCTGGTTAACAGTGGCCTTCTTGTCACCTGCCCCTTACATCCCAAAGCAGATAGTTTCCCAGTCATATCCTCAGAGCAGATGAAGCACAGGATGTGACCTGGGAGAGAGAACCTGGAGGCTGATTTTGTAGCTATCATTAGCAGCGTGAGGAAGCAGCATGCGTCTCTGGGAAGTGAGTGCAACGTTAGCCAGACTTTCCAGATGCTCTTGAACATTCTCATTCGGTGCTAGAAGAAAAAGCCATTTGGAACAGAGCCAGGTTCTTCTTTGGCAGCTGAGCCTGAATGGTGGGGGGTTGGGAGCTGGAACTGAGTCTACTTTCAGGAGTTCTAAAGGAAACATGTTTTCTTCCATAGGGCTTAAAGTAATACTGTGAGAGGGGAAAAAGTTCCTAATTTTGCTTCATTTGAGTTATTCTAAGAATTATAGATTTAGACAATTATGGACTTGGAAGATTCCTTAAATGTCCAACTCCCTGGTGTTGTAGATAAGGGAATTAAGATCCAAAGATGGTAAGCTTGTGGAGTCGAGTTTGTGTAGGGCCTGATGATTTCGTCTTGGAGATTTTCAGACTCTCTAAAAGAGAGTTTCAGTTCGGCAGACACAGGAATTTGAGCTCCTCACCATGTTATGTTGTGTTACATTACCATGTTGTGTTTCATTCTATGTTAATGCTCCACTGTTGAAGGCAAATGAAATATCACTTGGGGACTGTTTTACAGTCTGGAGTCCTCAAAGCTATGCGTTCAGTACCTTCTTTTCCAATAACAGAGCTACTTTCTTCTTTTCCTGTTCCAAAGAAATTCCTCACGGCTCTAAACATTAAGTAGAGCTTGAATGGGAGGCAGAGAGTTTCTCATGGTTCTTACATGAGGTCTGTCCTCTGTCAGGACCAGTCCCAGGGTGCACAGTTAAGCCACTCCCCCTGGACAGTCGGTTGCTGGGCTCTCGGGCTAAGGGCAATTAGACGGTGGAACGTGAGTCTTTGTTCTAGTTCTGATGCTGCACGTGTATGCGGACCCCTTGTTTCTGTTAGACCTCAGGGTGTGAACTCATGCCTTGTGTCCTGGGATTCTGTACATTTAGTTCTGCTTATTTTCCTGCTCCGTCTATTCCCGGGCTCTTCAGCACTCAGGCTACTCTTTCTTGCTCTTTTGTTTTTATCTCAGTGAAAGTTATGCTGTACATGGCTTCATCATGATAGACTCATTGCAACAAAACTATTGAATTTCACATTTTCCACTATCTTGTTACTATTACACTAATGAGAATTTCTAGAATAGTTTTATTTGCACAGTATATCAAACCAGAGGGTTTTTGCAGTTGTTTTTTAGTTGTATTTTTGTTAATAACCAGGCTCAACTTAATGACAGCTTAAGTTGTTGATTTTTGCTTTACTTAAATATCTAATGGTCATTACAAATGCCATTCCCCTTTAAGATCGACAGTCTAAATGTATAGTCAGTTACCTTTATAATAATTCTTATTTTACCCTGAAATCATAGTGATGTACTACTCTTTTGAGAACTAATTTATTGGACTGTGTGTACTAGAACAGTAACTACCTTTTCACCTTGGTACTGTGAGAGAGATGCTTTTATTACTATCTTTTAAAGATTTTCAGATTCATTTTACATTTTACATAAAACCCCAATATACAATATGTATATTTTTCAACAGAGAACTTTATATATTTTTTTTGTCTATTAAATGTTTCTTCCATGTGCACATCACATCCACCCTCTACCACCCACTTTCTACCATCCACTCCTCTGCCCTGCAGTCTCTGGCATCTACATTTCTCCTCTCTTCTGTCATATCTTTTTTTTTCCTCCTGTCATATCTTCAAATATTTCAGTTTCTGCCATAGAGTGCAGACATTCAGTACATATTGTGTGGGGATATGCAGTATGTTTCTTTCAAAGTCTGGCTTACTTGGCTCAATAAGTCTTCTATATTCATCCACTCGAATCAAATGATAGGGTCTCATTGTTTCTCATAGCTGAGTAATATTCCTTAGTGCCACAGTTTTTCAAGCCAGTCTTCAGTATTTGAACACTTAGTTTGGTTTCCTGTCTCAGCAATTGTGAATAATGCTGTGATAAACATGAATGTTCAAGTGTCTCCCTGAGTATTTTCCTATCTTTTGGGTAAATACCAAGCAGTGGGATTACTGGATCATATAGTAGTTCTATAATAACAAGTTGTTACATTATCAGTTTCCGTAGTTATTCCACATAGAGAACAGAAAAGTTGTTAGTGGTCAAATTCTTTTTATTGTAGAGGGTACACTTCTCTTTTGTGTTTTGAGATTAGACTTTGTATTTTTTTTTTTAACTTTTTTTTTAACTGCTGGAGGATGCATGTGCTTGCCAGAAACAGACAGAGAGCAAGAAAGAGAAAGAAAGCACCCCCTAATGGGACATGGTCATACTGTAATCCCTTCTCTTTCATTTCTTCATCTTATTTGGATTTGGGGCATACACATGCTTTTGGCATGTTTTTCAAGCCTCCAAGGTTGGGATTTGAACTGCAATCAGCCATGTGGGATCTGGCTCCCTTAACCATTTATCTGCGGGGCTGTCCTCAAGTTTTTGAGTCATGTCTAATATGCAGCTACAGGTGCTTGGGACTGAGAGGGACGTTGTAGGCTGCTGCTGGTGATAAGGCAGCTCAGTGGCAAGGGGGCATTTTGGTAGGGGTCCAGAGGGGAAGGAAGCCTTCAATGATGGGAATGAGGTCATTCAAAAGTCACAAGTTGTTAAGACAAAGGTGGTTTGTATTCAACATCACCATAATATGATATCAGCCCTAGATTAAAGTGGAAGCTATTTATTTTTCATTTTAGCCACTAAGTCGTCTCCCAGTAAGCCTGCAAAAGTCTGCTCTATAGCAGACTTTCTAGGTCAGCTCTCACTGGCTTGAAAGAGGAAACTCTCTGAGGCGTTACTACTACTAGATATATAGTTTTTATCTTCCAGCAAATGTCTGTGAGAATTATTTCCCCGCAGAAGTATTAGATTATGTTTTTCCAAGTGGATTCTTTCTGGCTGCACTTCCAGCCGCTAAAGACTTTTTAGTGTTGTAGTGCAACCGGTGAGACTATGAGAATCAGAGGTGAGTAGCTAAAAGAACCAACAGACCAAATTCTCACCCGATCTTTCAGCCAAAGGGCTCAGTATCTTTCTTAAATGAAGAGATCGTGTTTCTGAGTTTGAAGAAATGTATCTACTCTATACCTGTACCTCTGTATTTATATCCTATCATCGCATGGACACAGGCATTAACACATATGGCAAATTTCTCTCATTAAAGCCAATTTTGAAAATTCAGCTATAACTAATTCTACACGACTATGATCTTTTTTTGTTTGCTTTAAATTCCTGGAGGGCATATGTGCTTCTAGAGACAGAAAGAGAGAGACAGAGGGAAAAAGAGAATTCACCCCCCCCCCATGAGGAACGGTCATGCTAAAAATCTCTCTTCCTCCATTTCTCCTTTTGGGATTTTGGGCATGCACACATACACATTTGGCATGTTTTTCAAGCTGCTGTGTCTGGACTTGAACCACACAGTCAGCCATGTGTGATTTAGTTGCTTTAACCACTATACAACACTGGCTGTCCCTATACTCTTAAACACACACACACACACACACACACACACACACACAAACAGTAGTTAGTTAAGCAGTGTACAAATTACCCTCATTAGATGTAACTGGGGAAATACTAGATGATGTGGATGATGTTATTGAAAGACATCAAGAGAAGGTAGAAAGTTTACAATGGAAGTTGGTCTTTGAGCAAAGGCCTATATTAGATGTGGGTTACCGAGGAGGAAAGGTACATAGAAGAAAGATACAAACACAGGATGGACGTGAGTGATTTGTGGGAGGTGATAGGGAACTGGTGAGACCAGAACTTAGAGGTCAGAGAGGGACAATCAAACTGGCAGAAGCACCATGGTTACTTGAGTGAGCAGTTCTTTGTTTTATGGGTATTTCAGGATGTTACTCATCCTTGGCTGTTGGGTAATAAAAACTAGTAGCATTTCCCAGTCATTGTGACAAGCAAAAATTTCCCATAAGATTCCAAACATTCTAGATGGGAGATTTATTATCCTGTCTTAAGAACCACAGAGGTAGCTAATGAGGACTTCTGAATAGCAGGATAAAAATGCCAGGGTGCCATCAGGTTTTCATGTGTGAATAGTATTGTTTTTATTTTCTATTTCCTTTATATAGACATTTTATAAAACTATGCTTTTAGTAACGGTGTTTATAACACATTCATATTCAGTCATTATCTGTAGTTTAATTCAGTTCAGAGTTAATTCTGATTCCTATGCCATCTATTTCATCCTGCCTTAATCTTGGTTTATTGCTGTTTATAATTATCTTTATTTATAGCAGGTTGGGTGAAACTTAGGGGCACCAAGGGCTTCATCAAACATCTGGAACAATTTTTCAAAAATTTGAATTTACTAAAATTGAAACATTCTGCCAAGCTCTACTTCTCACCCTCTTTCTCTAAAGTTTAAAAACACTTATATTTTAGAGAACATTGATTCCATGTGTTTTAAATTCATTATAGTTCATATTGTCAAATATTAAAAAAAAAAAAAGGGATTTGGTATCCAGGAAGCTCATTGAGCCTTTAAAATAAATGAACTCGTAGCAACTTAAAAACAAAGTCACAAATATATTGAAACAGCAAAAGGGTAAAGTTTTGATAAAGACTGACTAGAATTGAAATTTGGCAAAATTATTTTTCCACACTGATTTATAGTGTTCCATCCAACTTCCAATCCATAATCTGGAGAGGATGAATTAGGTTAGCTTAAAAAAAGAAAAAAAAGTACTGTATCAAATTCTCTAAACCAAGACATATATCATGAGGGAGAAAATATTAAGAAACCAACTTGAATAAAACAGTTTGTTAATTTTTAATATTGGAAATTTTTATCACATGGTTGATAAAATGCTATAAGAACTCCTAGAACAAACTGGAAAATGTGAGAAATAACAAGAATAAGAGTAATTTGAATATGTCTCTCTCTGGAAAGTGCAAAAAAAGATAAAAGAATAACAATAATTTGAGAAAAGAGGTAAATGTAATTATGAGTTAAATTATGACTACAAATGAGTGATTCTCATGATTTGAGAGAAGATCGAAGATCAGCTTGTTAATGTTCATCAAGGATAAATACACAATCTCTTTTTGTCCTCTCTCTTTTATATACACAGAAATATCCCTGTTTGCATATTAATATACAATCCACCATAGCCGCTAGATGGAGGCAAATGAATGATATAAAATGGTTAAAAGAATGCTCAGTTGAAAAAGTGCTTGAACATCTGTGCTTATTGCATTATTATTCATAATTGTTAAGAAATGGAACCAGGCCAAATGTCCACAAACAGATGAATAGATTGAAAAAGTATGACACACATATTCGATGGAATACTATTCAATCATAAAAACAACAAGATCCTGGCTTTTGATGGAAAGTGGATGACAGTTGAAGATTTACTGCTGAGTAAAACAAGCCAGGTTATGAGAAACATTGTAAGTCTCCACTTAACACATGCTGTCTGTCCACACTCTATGGCAGAAACGGAACGATCAGAGGATATAGAAGCACAGAAAATGATTATGGATACTGGAGACAGTGTGGGAAGAGGACAGGAGAAGGGGAAGAGTATGAGGAAAGAAATTAAGGTGAAAAATAGGGAAGCAAGACCTGTATGGACACGGAAATGGATTATTATCTGTTGTTGATAACGTGTATGGTATCCTCAACTGGACTCCTGTGAAGTGTATTCATGTTGGGTAAATTAACTTTACAAACAAAACAAGCAGTTGGCATAATGACTATGTCGCTGGACTCCCATGTAGTTGAGTGTGGTTAGAGTCCCGGACCTGGTGGCTTAAACTCATGCTAGGCATGTGCGCGTCTGTGTCCAAGATCCTAAGAGGAGAACGGAGGAGAAGGGATTGTGGAGTGGCCATCCCCTCTGGGGTGGGGGTGAGGGTGGGGGTGGTGATTTTGCTCTTTCTGTCTCTCTGTCTCTTTCTGTCTCTTTGGAGAGCGCACATGCCCTATAGCAAAAACCTCTCCAAAAAAAAAAAAAGTTAGCTTTACAAGCTAAGTGATGTATAGTGACTGAATGTATAAAATAAAAGCAAAAAGCAAAAATAAACTGTATTTAAATCTATTTGGAGTAACTGAAGAAAAATTTTAGGAGGATTATAAAACTGACTTTTGAGGGTTTGAAAGAAAGAATTCCAAGTTTATACTAAAGAATGGAAATATTATTTAACAAACTCAGTGGAAAATGTTAAATATGATTAGTATGGGAACACAAATTTAAATGCAATGCTATTTGTTACTTCTTATCAGAAAAGATGTTCAAACTAATAAAAGCTTATGATCTTTCACACCTTTCTTCCATATTATTATTCAGGTTCTCCAATGGGCACATTCATGTATGCTGATAAAAATATAAAATAAATTTAAGGCTGCATGTCAAGAATCTAAAAATATGATAATCTTTAATGCAATAATCTACTTTTTAATTTTTCATCTTTTTTCCATTTTCATATTGTTTTACATTTTTAAAATTTACAGTTAATCATTATACATCTTTACAGCATAGGAAATTGCTTTTGCCAGCATGACCACAGTACATATTAGTCAAGTCAAAGATATTAACATATGTATTACCATCAATAGATTTGGGAACACACTCATACACACACACACACACACACACACACTCATATGTCAGAGGCAAAAAATTTGAAACAATTTAAATGTTCAAAATACAGGAAAGGGTTAAGATATTATAATATATCCAAACAATAGAAAAATTAGAGAAATGTTATGTAAAGAGAGATACAAATATGTCAAAATTTAAAATGCATAAAAGAAATATACAAAAAGCAACAATGACTTCACTCTATCCATTTCATAGCACTGAGTCAATGATGGTGGCAGAACTTGAATATTCAATAGTTTTTTACTAAAATGTTATATAAAGAGAGATACAAATATGATGTCAAAATTTAAAATGCATAAAAGAAATATACAAAAAGCAACAATGACTTCACTCTATCCATTTCATAGCACTGAGTCAATGATGGTGGCAGAACTTGAATATTCAATAGTTTTTTACTACGTTTTTGTGTACAAGTGATCAATAAAAATAGATTAATTTTCTTATAAAAGCTGTCAAATTAATTGCATGTAAAGTTATTTTTTCTTTAATAAAAATTAAATGAAAGACAAGACTTTTCTTATAGCATTTTATAATAGAAATTATGTGGTTAAGTAGTTTTAGAAAAAATAAATACTTTTGAGTGGAATAAGCTTTTACACTTTAAATTACAACCTGAAGTAGATTTAATCATTGTAAAAGTCAAGTTTTCCATTATAAGCTAACTTTTTACGCTTAATGTTTTTGCTGTGTGTAGCTGGGATATTAAATCAGAGAGCAGGTTGCATGCACTAATCAGACCAGAGTAGACAACCATTGCCAGTAGGAGCAGGGAGTCTTACATATTCCCCTCTAAGATCCCCCATTCCTCTTTTGTACTTCGGTGAGTCCCTGCCTATTTTTCAGCAGCACAGGGAGAAGAAAAGAATTCTCTGAGTTAGTCCCAGTCACCTGGTTGCATTAGAGGGTTCCCATCTCTCAGGTAAGGCCTGCCTTGCTGGGCTGTGTAGAAACATGAAGGAGGATCACCGTCCCCGTGGCAGAAGTCGTGCTGAGTTCTGACTGGATACTCCCTGGTTTTTGAAAGGTGGACCCCCACTTTCTGAGGTACCTCTGATATAAAAATAAATTCCATGCCAAGTGACAGGTGCCTTCACTGTCAAAGTTCTGTCAACTCTGGAGCGAAGGCTACCTACAAAAGAGAATCAGGACAAGTTTTGATGCCCATCAACTTACAGGTGAGCAATAATGACAGGCTGGGCTGCAGTGGGAAAAGGACAGTGAATGAGGCTAGTTAAGAGTAGCCAAGCTGTCTACTAAGGTGAATAGGGCAGAAGAAAGCAGCAAATTTCCTGGATCAAAGCTATCCTGGGTCCAGGAATTTGACTAACTTTCTCAGCTCTGACTTTCCCAAGAGTGGAAGTGCAGAGCCCTATTTCAGGCTTACAGAAACTCTGTGCCTTCTAAGACAGAACCTTCCTTCAGCTCTGTCAACATCCTGCATTACTATTCCTAGAACACAAGTGGCTCTGGGAAGTGTAGGCCAGGATGACTTCAGTGCTTGTACCTGCATTTTAGTGAGTTCTCCAGGAAGCAGATGCCAAGATGGAATTAAAAGGGCAAGGATTTAATTAGGGGAAATGTCCATGTGTAAGCATAAGAGAGCTGAGGACGTGGTACTAGTCTCACCCCAAGTGAAGAGAGAGAGAGAGTAGGTTGAGTGTAAGCTCCCTAAGCTGCTGTGTGGTTTAAGGAAGGTTTGTCAAAGTTTTGAGGGAGTTCTTGAGCTAAAGTCAGCCAATGAAGAAGTCCCATGTCTCCAGAACACAGGTCATTGACCATAGCAGCCCACGAGAGGTGTGGTTTTGGGGGACAAAAATGCAGTGGTGGATTCCAGGGATCGGCAGGTGGGTCCTAAGTGTGCTCCTTGTAGGTGGAGGGCCACTAGGTACATTTTCATGGTTGCCACATCTTGAGGCTTAGAAATACAACTGATGCCCTGATTCAGCCCAGACTTTGCTTACTTGTCTCTTCACTCTCTACCCATTTTAATGTGATTTCTGAGTGTGCTGTTCATTACCATTGTGTCAGGCCATCCAAGTCTACCTTAAATTTTGTGGAGAGGAAGTTGTTGGCAGAGAAGGGGGGCTGTGGTTTTTTTTATTACAGAAAATCATTGGCTCCCCAGACAGGTGGGTTCCGTTCCCCAGAACTCTGTCCATGAGTAGAAGGATTGTCAGTAAAACTAAGTTCCTTGCTCCTTATTTCCAAGCGTGAGATTCAGTGTGACAAAAACCTGCAAAGCTAGTAGAAAATTTTAAAATACACTTTGACCTTTCGAGTGCTCACATAGAGCATCTAGCTTCTTTTTTTTGTCTTCATTGAAGGGAAAATCATCTGATAGGGCTCCTAGCCACATAGGTATAGCCTATTAGGAGAAAACGCAAAATAGTCACAAAGTTAACATGTACCTAATGTGTAAAAAAACCCTTGTATTATAAAATGCCCTTTCAAAATAGTATGCAATTTTCATATGATTGAAATGTGAAGTTTGAAACCAATAACAGTTTGAAACCAATAACATATTGACAAGCTAAAGTGTCAGAAATACAATTAGATCCAGCAGGTTGCATGGTGGTTAGGAGCAATGGACTCCCACAGGGCCAACCACAGTTTGCGTCCAGGAGCTCGCAACTTGTTTTCTCAATTTCCTTCTCTCTCTCTCTCTGTCCTTCTCAGATCAAATTAAAAATAAATAAGTAAATATATAAAGTTAAATAAAATAATTCTTAAAAAAAAAGAATTGCCACATTGTAGAAATACAAGACTTTTATTAGGGCTAAGATTTTGGTAGGACACTGAAAACAGAAATTGAATAATTATTCATGTAAATCAAATAGTTTATTTTAGTTCTTATTTAATTTTTTCTGTATCATTACTTTTATTTTTAATGTCCAGAGTTTGTAAGAAAAGGGCCAGTTTCCTTCTAGGCAAAAAAAAAAAAAAATATTGATGAATTCTCAATTGGCTAGTGAGACTAATAGGGGTACTTCTTCTTGTCTAATACGGTTTCTGGGAAGACATCATTCAAGTCCTCAATGGTCATCTGATCAAATGGAATTATGTTCTTCATCTTCTCCAGCTGTTTCTGATATTCTTCAATCCTGGCCTTTGAGAGCGACACAAACTCAGCACAACTTTTCACATCTTCCTTTTCTTCAGTGTACACCTGGACAGTGTATTTACCCTCTGGCACAGAAACTTTCAGGGCATTAGACTTCTTCTCAAAGTCATCCACCAAGCCTGCCTTGGCCACGCTGGCCTTGTAGTATGCCCAGTCAATAGCTGGCGGGTTCTCGGGAAGTGCAGCCAACCTGGAGGTGAAGGTCTCATTCCAGGTTTTCAGGGAGTTAGCAATAGCCTTTTGGTTTTGGGGTATTATTTTCCCAAAAGCTACCCAGTCAATAGTTTTTAGGGAAAGTTTTCGCTCAGTCATCTTTTAATTCTTCACCGACCTCAGCAGTGAACAGTCCACAGCAAGTAACGACTTTTTTTTTTTTTTTCTTGTTACAGGACCTATGCACTCACCAAAGAGGGACAGGGAGAGGGAGAGTTAGAAATCATCCCCCAAGGGGGATGGCTAGGTCACAGTCTGTTGTCCTCCATTCTCCTCTCAGGATTTCGGGCGCATGTACACATGTATCTGGCATGATTTTCAAGTCTCTGGGTCTTGCTTACAATAAAATGTATGTAGATTGAGAGAGTTTAATTAATTTATCTGGGTTAATTTAAAATTTGTATAGCTACTTCCTTAGTATGGACCAGGTATTTTAGCAAGGGTTTAAACTATTAAACTTGAATGTAAGGGAAAAAATGTTGAAGGATGAAAACAGAATTGAATTCTTCTATTTGAAAAGGAGACAAACCATCCATGCAAAACATCCAGGAGATCTGGCAAACATGCACTTGCACGTTTCTTACACAAGACAGAGTATTACACAATTCTTCCATTCACTCACAGACTCATGTCTGTTGGCCACCCATGCTCCCTGAAGAGAGCTTATGGCCCTGGTTTGCATCAGCAGGCATGATAGATGAGTAGGGACATCACCAGAAGGGAGTATTCTGTCTTTGGCTTGGTTTATAGGCAGATGTGAAGGGAAGAACAGTAAACTTGGAAACTATGTTGGAAGAAGTAAAATTTATTTTTAATCTCTGTAAGATCCAAAGAAAGAATAAAAGCTGTAAGTATGATGATGAGATGATTGGACTAATTTGTAAGGTAATTCATCAAAACATGGGAACTGGGAGTGTAGATTTTCAGACGTAGAAGATGCCTAGAAAGGACTGTATTTCCACTTCCTCTTTTGGAAGTTCTTATATAGATCTTGAACTCTGAATCTGCAATTGCAACTGGGAAGGCAGAAGTATAGTCTTGTTTAAACTCTGCTTTGTGATCCAGCTACATTTTGGTATGTGGTTGGAACAGAACCTTCTCAAACCACGTTAAACAAAAATAAATTAACATTTCAGCACATCCATGTAATTAAGGATGTCAAAATTTTAACAGCATCGTGGAACACTTAAATAAACAAACTTCAGAGGGATTTGCCAAATTCTTTTTGCCCATACCACCAATTAATAAAGCTGCATTTAGAGATGAGAGCAACGAAGAAAAAGGTTTGCAAACATTATGCGAATCTCTTTGATTCTTGTATCATCCTGCTACCAAGTTTGTCTTCATATTTATTGGTTTTGTTGACTGCATTTTGCATCAATGTGTTTCTACTTATTTTAAAAGAATTCTCAGGCAGACCTGCAAGGACCACATAGCAATCCAATGATACTCTACTTTCACCTAGGTGAATAGACTCTTGAACTCACAATTAAATATATGCTTATTAGATCAAAGTCAAGAAAGGCACTTCTTTTTGATAGTTAATAGAATGTATTGCCAAATAATTATGTATGGTTGACAGGGGGTAAAAGGTTAATTGTGTATGTCATGGAAGTAAGTATCTCATCAGAATGAGGGGAGGGATTCAGGGTAGAAGAAAGCATGAACAAATTGTGATGTTGGAAATTTCGGTGTGCTTTGGAATGAGCAAGTGATTCATCTGGGATGGAGACCAGAAATCATTAAGAAAATAAAGCAGGAAATAACGTTGGAAAGATAAGTTGTAGGTCACATCATAGGAGCCTGAGAATGACAGGGCAAAGGAACTGGGTTCGATGGTGGATAGTGCAGAGCTATTGAATGTTTTTGAGCAGGTAAGCAGCTTAGTCAGACTTGTGATCAGAAAGATTGACTGAGATGTG
>NW_006205542.1:3805449-3823115 GCF_000334495.1 Tupaia belangeri chinensis
AGAGTAGATGAAGATAGAGTATTCTGAAGACAGAGAGATCCTTAAGTGGTTTTTCCAATAGTATATTAATAGATGATAGGTGATAAGGACTACACAAGAGAGAGAAAATGCCAACAGAAATAAAATAATTATTTAGAAAGATATTGTATATCCCCACTTAATATATACCAAATGTCTGTACTCTATGGCAGAAACTAAAAAACTGGAAGATATAAAAGTATGGAGAACAATTGTGGATACTAAAGACAGTGCAGCAGGAGGGTGGGGAGTAGGGAAGTGGGGAGGGAGAGAATTAAGGGGAAAAAGAAAAAAGTAAAACAAGGAACACAAAAATGGAAAATTATCTGTTGATAATGTGCATGATATCTTTAACTGGACTAATATGCAATGTATTTGTGCTAAGAATTCATTTTATAAACTATAATGATATACAGTGGTTGAATGTGTAATAAACAAACTATGAGGATGTGAGAAAATGATGTAAGGTCCAAAAAGAGAGGGGAAAAAAAACAAAGATATTGCAGAGGTAGAAGAGGTAGAATTTATAGAGTTTAGGTATAACCTGGAGATGGAAGATAAGGAAAAAAAAAAGGGAAAGTTCATGCCAAAATTGTAAATTTTGATACCTGGGAAAATGTCTACAGGTCTCTTAAGAATGGGAAGTTAAAAGGAGGAGCTGATTAAGTAAAGAAAGGAAAATATATTGTGTATGAAGGGCAGATGGGGCAGGTGGAGAGCATCACACAACAGCTGAAAATACAGAACCGAAATTTAAAAGAGAAACTTGGTTGGGTTTCAGATTTGGAAGCACTGACTATGGAAGTATCAGAAGATCGAATACCTTGTTCAAAGGAATGAGGCAGTTGACAGAGAAGTGAAAGTGTTTAGGGAAGAATCTTTGATGATAAAGACCTACACTTTAGGAGCTGGAGAGGGAAAAAGAGAGAGAGCTCATCAGGGTTTTAGGAGTAAACCCCAAGAATTCCCTTCATTGGAAGTCAAGGAATAACCACCACAACAAAATAGTATCAAGCGATGAGAATAGGGAAGAAGAACATTTAACGATGGTTTCTGTCTTTTTAGGGACTGCATCCTCTGGATTTGTCCTTTGAAAGACTTATTTTTTGGCCTGGATGATTCTTAATGCATGTGAAGTTGGCCCTAACCTGCACAGCTTGATCTAAAAATTTCTCTAAAAAAACCCAATTGTTTTAGTAATGTAAATAATCTCATTTCAATTTCTTCACTAATACACCTAAACATATGCAATGTTTCTTTCTTTTTTTTTTTTTAGTGGGAGGGAGGTTTTTGCTATAGGTGTGTGCTCTTGCCAGAAAGACAGAGAGAGAGAGAGACAGAAAAACAGAAAGAGAGAAATCACCTCCCAGGGGGGGATGGCCACGCTGCAATCTCTTCTCCATTCTCCTCTTGGGATCTTGGGCACACATGCACAAGTGCCTGAGTGAATTTAAGCCACAGGGTCTGGGACTCGAACCGTGGTTGACCACATGGGAGTCCAGTGGCATAGCCATTACACCAACTGCTGGTTCTGCAATGTTTCTTATAATCAGTTATTAATATTAATTAGTTAATCCTCATGAAGCATATAGCTTTATTCTGACATTTAATAGGTAAAGAAACAGCACGAAGAGGATCATGTGATATGTAAATGAACAAGTCTCTTCTGATCCTGACCCTTAATACTAGTCTACTGAAGCTCCCTATTTATAAGTGCCTTCCTGCACATGAAAGTATCAAAACCCCTAAAAATGTAAAGTATCTTAGTCAAGTTGCTTCATAATAGAAGAGTAAACTGGCAATGTTCTGTATATATTTTCTTTCATTATAACATTGCTAATAAGCTCAAAATACATAAGGAAATAATCAATATTTATAACTAGAGATAAATTGAGAGGTAGGTAACAAAATTATTTCCCATTTTTAGAAAGACTACATTTAATTAAATTTCAAGACAGAATTTACTTATGACTAAAGGGTAATTTGAATGTTTTGATAGATTTTTATTTTTAAAAAATACATTTTGCTCTCCTTGCAAAAATGGACATGATCATTTTGCCTATTGAATTGACTGATTATGTGGCAAATACTCATATCCATCCCAAAATAGATTATGCAGAGCATGAATTATCCCCACCTCTTCCCCCTTATAAGAATGAGTTTCCATTTCTTACCTCAATGCTATTTAGCATTTCCATCAGATGGCAAATCTAAGAGGGGAATAAGAGGAATCTTATTTTGGTCATCATCCCTCAAGGAGAGATATTGGGACCAGCAGTTAGCGTAATGGCTGTGTTGCTGGACTCCCACGTAGTTGACTGCGGTTCGCATCTCAGACCTGGTGGCTTAAAACTCACACCGTGCCCAAGATGCCAAGAGAAGAATGGAGAAGAATGGATTGCAGTGTGGCTATCCCCCGTAGGGGGTGATTTCGGTCTCTCTGTCTCTCTCTGTCTCTCTGGCGAGCACATGCGCCCTATAGCAAAAACCTCTCCAAAAAAAAAAAAAAGAGATATTTATTTATTTAATACATTCAGTCACTATACATCATTACTACTTGTAAAGTGAATTTACCCGGCATGAATACATTTCACACTAGTACAGTTGAAGATATTGTACACGTTATCATCAACAGATATTCATACATTTCTGTGTCCCATAATGTCTTGCAAGGAGGGATATTTAAAAATGTGTGATTTATCTCTGCTTTAGCATAACTGAATTAAGAATTGACCATTTTAATGCTTTGACAGTGTTTATCTCAACCAAGCAGATCATTCAGTTGACAGCATTAGCAATTCAGATTTATACATTATGCACTTTCATGAGATAAATATTATATTTCTCTGTGAATTTCAAGATGGAATAGCAAGCTTATCTACTTCATATGTTTGGGAATGATAGAGATGGATTATATAACTTTATCCTAGTTTCTTACTGACAAAACATTTACTGGGGGATTGCTTTATGCCTGGCATTGTGAATTCAGACATGATCCTTGTCTTGAGCAGCTTGCAACTCAGGTGTCTTGATCTTGAGTAGAAATATACATAAATGTGTAATTCCATGTTCTTATGCAAATATATTAACTAAACTTCTCTTATTATATCTTCTGTGGTCTTCTAATACAAGGCAAAAAGTAGTAAATCAATATAGTTGTCTCCTCTTGGGAGAAACACTCAACATTCAAAAAATAATCTATTAAATTTATAACCTTCAGAACCACACCCTTTAATTTATATTCAAGTAATTTTTATGTTTTTAACTTTCTTTATTTTTCAAGTTTATTTCTGTATTCCATGGTTGAATGAGAGAGAGACAGCACCCTGATCAGTCCTGATGCCAAGGTCTTCTCCCAGTCTCAGCCAGCCCTGAATCATTGGCCTAATACACGAGGGAGGTCTCTGGACGTGACATGGCAATTCTCTCATGTGGAGCTGTCTTGCAATGTCTTGTTTTACCAGTCTCCCACCATCTGACTCCACTTTTGATTTTCAAAAAGTATGTACATTATTAATTGCTCTTTGGAAACATTTTTTCAGGCTTAAGTAGAATTATATAATTAAGACAAATAATGAAACTTTGTTTTAGAAAATACACTTCATAGTCTGATCTTGTTTTCTTTCAGTCACCCTAGCGTTTGATTATTAAAATGTTCTTATGTCTATGTATGTAACTTTCTTCTTACACATATGTAGTCTTAGTAGTTAAATAAAGATCAATTGGGAATTATTTTTATATATTTAAGTGTCTGTTTATAGGCAATAAGACTAATTAGTAAATGTCATAGGAAATAAGTAGAAGAAATAATGTAAATTAGCTAATATAATATTAAAACAATTTAAAATTAATATTAGGTAAGCTTTCTTGTAATAAGTTCTGTTGGACAGTGATATGCATTCTCTCATGTGATTTGAGAACACAGTTGCCCTTAAAGACCTAGAAAGCAGTTGATGAAATAAAAAAAATACACATCAGGAAAGAGACTGGACTGAGGAACCCTTGTTTAAATAATTCACTCTTCTTTTCCATCTACTTTATGCTGTCCATATTTTGTACTTCTCTTTGCAAAGTCATTCAGCCACTGGAGGTCTCTGTTTCTCTGTAAATTTTAGCAAGAAGCATGTGGGTTGTTTCTTATAACATCATATTACATAATGTAAGAATTCAGGAACTAATGTTTGCATCAGCTTAGCTGTAGTGGCACAAGCAGTAGGGGCACTATGACCTTGAATAAGGGTGGCTTATTTATTATTATTTTTATTTTTAGTAGTTAGAAAATATATGTCTCTTCTAGATGTTGAAACCACAACTTTAGTTTATATGGGATAAGTGCTCATTATTCTAGTTAATGAGATTAGATGGATATTCATGTTCTGGAATATTCAAGTAGCTCTTTCATTTGTATTGTTTCTACTTAAATGGCAAAACACTGACTAATTGGTTAAGATTTCTTGTGGGAAGGTGAAGTTTTTTGCTATAGGGCATGAGCGCTTGCCAGAAAGAGAGAGAGAGAGACAGAGACAGACAGAGACAGGAAGCGAGAAACCACATCCCAGGGGGATGGCCACACTGCCATCCCTTCTCCTCTATTCTCCTCTCGGGATCTTGGGCATGTACACACATGCACCCAGTGTGAGTTTAAGCCACTGGATCCAGGACTCGAACTGCGGTCAACTACATGGGAGTCCAGCGACATAGCCATTATGCCAACTGCTGTCCCCTAATTAGTGAATTTTTATCTTTTCTCATTCTGCATATGTGAAGAAAGTACTTAGCATACAGCACATTTTATAGTAGCCATTTATTAAATGTAAATTTTGTTGCTTGCCCCTGTAAATTAGCTATATGTTTGACTACAGAATAAATAAGATGAACTGAATATAAACATTCCTTTTTTAAAAGAAGGATTTGAAGAAATTAAGAGAATATTTACTTAAAAGCTACCTTTAAATGTACTTACATATTAATATAAATTCAAGTTGATCATGATTTTGAAATACTTGATGCTTTATTATTCCTAGTATGATAAAACTTATAGAATTGCTTACTTTGTAAGGTTTGAAATATTGAAAATGTTGCAATTCCTAGGAGCAATGTCTCAGAAGAGACCATAATGTTGAAGGTTCATTTGAATGCAAAAAATTTATAAAAATATACTTTATTTGTTTATGTTTTTTTGCCATTTATAAAGCTTCTTTTTTTCTTTCTGGGCCAGGGTAGTGAAAGAGAGTCAATAGTACCTTCACACTGAGATTTCTCCCCAAACATCACCCCTGCCACCGACCCCACACCCAGCCGGGATCACAGCACAGGCCCCTCCCAGTGTGTTCATGTAGACCTGGGACTCAAACTTGAAGGTTTTTTTTATGGCTTCCAGCATCATGCAGTAGTGCCCCTACTGTGTGTGCAATAGAGTGAAGCTGATGCAAAAATTATTTACTGGGCACTTACATTATGTGAGACAATGTGGAATTGCATGGAGTATAAGGTAAAGAAGGGATGTCTGCTTTGAAGGAGTTCTGATAGGTAGAGAATAAGGATATGAAAGAAAATGTGACAGCACAAATCGGGTACTAGGGCGGCTCAGAGATGGAAGAGATCACATCTACTCCAAAAACATCAGAAAAAATTCTCTGTGTTAATATCAAGGTGGGTGGGACTTTGACAGACAGCTGTTTGGGGAGAGGACTGGTGAGGTAACAGGTGATACATGTTAATTGAAGGAAAGAGAATATGGTATGTAATGACATCATTGGGGCTTTAAATATCAGCCTGAAGGTTTTGAATTTAATTTACAGGGTCAAAAAGCAATATTTATATTTAATAAATGGCTATTATAAAATGGGCTGAAGGTTAAGTACTTTCTTCATCAGAACATTCTAAATATTATTGCTACTTTATGCTGAGGCTTGGGAGATGAAGTTGTTTACTTAAGGTGACAATATTGCAAATTTTACCTAGTGCATTTTACCGAATCTAAGATGCTGTCATTCTAAGATACACCATTATGTTATGGACCAATAAAATAGAAAAAAAAATCTTAAACTAGAAACATATTATTTTCTGTATTGTGTATATTATTTTTTGAAAAGTTAAAATAACTTTTTAAAACAGTCATCAAATTGAGGAAAAGGTGTATTTTCAAAAAACCAGAGTAAGGAAGGAAAGTTGGTCATCTCAAGCACGATACAGGATGAGTAAATTATGAACAAAAAACTATAAAAACAGGACAATACTTTTGCATGATATCTTATAATTGTCCAATTATTTTTTACACACAGTATTTCACTTGAGCCTCACAAAACCTCTATTACCATTTCAAATTGAAAACATGAAAAGATAACTCACAGGCCATTATATCTAGTATGTTCTAATTAAGAAAATTGCATACCATGTCATTATTTTATTTGTAGAAATTATACACTACTTTATATATAAACATTCATATAGAAAAAAGCATAATAGCTAACAATAAGTGGTAGTACTACTGATCAGGGTAGGAGACAGAGAGTAAGAGTTTTACTTTATATAATTTTGTATAGTTTGAGTTTTTACAATAAGCATGAATTATTTGAAATCCCACATATGGCTGGCCCTGTAGCCCAGTCATTAAGCACGGCTTGAAGGAAACCAGATCTCACGTGGCTGACCAGGGTTTGAGTTTTAAGGCTGGTGGTCTGTGTGGTGCATGCCTGCCCAGAATCCTGGTGGGGTAGAGAACTGGAGAAAGGGGGATTGCAACAGGACCAGGCTCCATTTATGGGTGCTTTCTCTGTCTCTCTCTCATATATACACATTCACCTTCTATCATTCAAAAGATGGTAAATCCCATATAGATCTTTCAATGAGCACAGGAGGCCCAGAAAATTTCTGTAATCAGATTCACTGAAAGGAGTTGGGAGAAGGAGAAGTACTTAGGCCTAAGGAAACATTCTTGTGAACTTTATACTCCTCACTGTTCTGTGGATATTTGGGGAGGCCAAAGACTGTTTATTCATTCAAGATAACACAGAAAAAGGAGGCATGACAGTCACTTTTATTGGAAATCTGTCCTTTAAAAATGTTGATTCTGGGACCTTCAGATAGTGTAATGGTTACATCGCTATACTCCCACATTGCCAACTAAGGTTCAAGTCTCAGACCTGGAGGCTTGAAACTCACGCCAGGGTGCATGTGTGTGTATGCCCAAAATTCTGAAAAGAGAATGGAGGAGAAGGGATTGCGAAGTAGGCTTCCCACCTGGTGGTTAATTTCTCTCTTTCTGGCTCTTTGTCTCTCCAGCAAGGGCATGTACCCTATAGCAAACATCTCTTTCTCAACAAAAGCTGAGTTTGGGGGAATTATGCTAGATGATCTGTTGGTTTCTTTGAGTGACCATTTTACTGCAGGTGAAATAAAATGAATAAGTGAAAAATAACATCTGTGAAGGGGAAAGACATTATAAAGGACTCCATATAAAGGTGTATAAGGCTGAGAATACAGAAGAAAGAGACATTGCCCTACCTTCATAACCTGATTTTTAGTATTGAATGTTCCTTGATCAAGTGTACGTGAAAGCTAAAAAGAAAGTAGGATCCATTGTGGGAAGAGTTACCAAGGTGTCCTGTTCAAAAGAAATGCCACTTAGATATTCCCCAAGTCCTTGAAAAGCTATTTTAGTGTGTATTAAAGTCTTGTGGAGATTTAAAGGTGAATTTTATTTACCACACACAGAAAACTGTCTTAGAATACTGTCTCCATCCAACTCACAATATTTCAGAATTACCATTTGTCAGCAACTTTGGTCTCCTGTGATGCTTTCTCAGAACTACCTAGAATTAGACGTCCCATAGCCCAGTGGTAGAAGCTGGATCCCACATAGCCAACAGCAGTTAGAATCCTGGCCTGGTAGCCTGGCATGAAAAACATGCCAAGCATATGTGTGTGCATGCCCCAAATCTAAACAGGATGGAGAAATGAAGGCGAAAGGGTTGTGGTGTGACCACCTTCACTGGGGGCCACTTTCTCTCTCACTCACTCACTCTGTCTCTCCATCTCTCTCTGGCAAGTGCACACATGTTATGGCAATTAAAACAAAACAGAACTCCTTAGAATTCACTCTGAAATCAGCCCACACCGGCTCTTCCTCTTGTGTACATCTCCTTCCTTCTTCATGGTTATTTTCTCCTGCTAGAGTGGTTACTCATCATCCACAACACTTCAGAAGGCTAGGGGAGCATGTAATGAAACCTCCGCGGAAGGTAGGCTCTGTGAACACTTACGTATCAGAATACAACTGCTGTCCCATGTAGCCCAGGATCTGGGAGGTGTCACTGTAAAAGAAATAACATTCAGATTGTAGAAACCAAGACAAATAGTGCTGATCTGTAAGTGTTTTGAAAGAGAATAGGATTTAACACAGAACTTTATATAGAAAGTTTCCTCAAAACTATTTCTCTCTCTGGGAACCAGCAGTTAGCATAATGGCTATGTCGCTGGACTCCCACGTAGTCGACCGCGGTTCGTGTCCCAGACCCAGTGGCTTGAAACTCACGCCGGGCACGTGTGCGTGCGTGCCCAAGATCCCGAGAGGAGAATGGAGGAGAAGGGATTGCGGCGTGACCATCCCCCCTGGGGGGTGATTTCTCGCTTTCTGTCTCTATGTCTCTCTCTGTCTGTCTGGCGAGCGCACGCGCCCTACAGTGAAAATCTCTCAAAAAAAAAAAAAAAAAACAAAAAAAACCCCTATTTCTCTTTCTGTCTCTCTCTCTCCCTAAAGTATCTCATTGAAAACAAATGTTAGGAATCCTCAAGTAGGGGAATTCTACCAGATCCCCACTAGGGGAAGGGTGAGAATAGTTGGTGTTATATAATAAAGAGTTCTGTCTCAGTGTTCATTAGTTCATTTGAGCAACAATTGTTCAATAAGCCACAACCACTGACTGGGCATTATGGTAGTGACTGGGGACACCATAGTGAATATGGCACTTAGATTCTGTCAGAAAAATAGACATCAAACCTTAAAATTGTGTTTAATATATATTGAGTGCTAATCCTGTGCTAAAAGGTGTCCATTCAATCTTCATTTGTCTAACCTTTTTAGGAAACCGATGTGATAAATACCATTATTTCACCTGTTCTACAAGTGAGGAAACGGGGTGTTACACAATCACTTACCCGAGTTCACTCATTGAGTACAAGTGGAAGCCAGGATTTAAAACGAAGTGTGTCCAACTGCAGAAGCCCCTAACCAATGTTAAAGTACTGCTGCTTTTTAGGAGGCAGGGAAGAGCCAGGGAACAAAATCTGGTGTCGTCATGGAAAGGAACCAAGTAGATCCTTCCCACAGTTCAAAGGATGGCTGAATCTAGAGGACAGAATGTCCAGAGGAAGACCCTTTAAGGCTGCATCCCAGAGCACATGAAGACCTGGCAGAGGGTACAGAACAAACGGGCAGCTTGTCTATGTGGTGAGAAGGTAAAGGGCATGGGCCTCAGTAAGGTGAGGGATAATCTGGAAAGAGACCCTGGGAACACCTTAGGTCAGATTCTCACTTTCTCTCTAAGCAGTTGTTAACCGAGCAAAGCATATAGTGAACAGCACAGCTCTGACCTCAACATAGGTCTGAGGTCAAGATATCTCACTAGCTGTGTGGCCTTGGGTAAGTACTTAACGTTTTTGTGTCTCAGTTTTTTACTGTATAAGGTAATTGCAGTTTAAAATGAATGCAGGGCAGGTCCAGTTTGTGGCATAGTGGTTAAGGCATTGGACTACCACATGGCTGATCATGGTTTGAGTCCTGGAGATGTGAAACTCACACCAGGTGCGTGTGTGTATGTGCCCAAAATCCTGAGTAGAATGGAGAACGGATTGTGGCGTGGCCATCCCACTGGATGGCGATTTCTCACTTTCTGTCTCTCTGTTTCTCCAGTGAGTACACATGCCTATGGCAAAAATCTCTCTCTTGTAAAAGAAAAAAAAATGAATGCAGGCCAATTATAAAGGTGATATTAAGTTATGTATAAAAATTGCTTCATCCAGTAGCAGATACAGAATATACCTGGACAAGTGTTTGGTGTTATTTCAGGCTGTTTACAGATTAAATGCTTGCTAAGTTGCCCTTTCTTTCCTTTCTTTTCCTCCCTCTCTCCCATTCACCCTCCCTTCCCTCCTTTTTATCCCTCCCTCCCTTTCTTGTTTTCATTAACAGAAGACTTCTGCATATGCCAGAGAGAGATGGAAAGAAAAAGAGGGACAACATATGCCCCAATGGGGCATGATCACACTGCAATCCTTTATTTCCCCCATTTTTCTAACCCATTGGATCTTGGGCATACACGCATATGGGCCTAGAGTGTTCTTCAAACCTCTGGGGTTAGGATTTAAATTGGGGTCAGTCATGTGGGATATGGTACCCTTAACCACTAGGCTACTAGGCTGACTCCTTGCTATGTTGCTTTCTATGGACCAAATTTCTTTCTAGAGCTTTCTTTCGAGAATGTAAACAAAATAGATCCTATTGGACTACTCAATATTCAGATCCTATTGGACTACTCAATATTCAATATGCTTTTGGCATTCCAGATGAGGCATCATTATCTTTTATTATTTTTCATCAATACCTATAGCTAATATTTATGGCATATTTATTTCTTCCAATGGTATGCTAAAGAGTTCACATAACCTATTGTGTTTCATCTTCACAGCTAATTTATAATGTGGGCACTATCATTTTATTCTTTTTCTCTTAGATTTTTGCTATAGGGTATGAGCATACCAGAGAGAGACAGAGAGAGAAAGAGAAGTCACCTGCTGGAGGGGATGACCATGCCACAATTCTGCTCCTCTCAGGATTTTGGGCATGCATGCACATGTACCTGACATTATTTTCAAGCTGTTCAATGCAGGACTTGAAGTGCATAGCCAGCCATATGGGATCCAGCCACTTTAACCTCCACACCGCCTGCTGGACACTATTGTTGATATTATTTTAAAGATAAGGTTTGGAGACCTAAGAGACTTGTTCAAGGCAACAGACTGGTAGATTTTTGGTGCCAGGTTTTGGGTTCAGTTCTGCTTCTTATGTCTGGAAGGAAGTATTTTCAAGGAGGTAACTGGTCTCTGAGGTGGGATAGTGCAGCAATCAGAGCTACTTCTCCCTGACATGTGAGCTTCCTTTCAAACCCATACCACTAATGAGCTTTCCTGTGATGCATGTCTAGGTCACTGTGGGGAAGTAAGAGCTCCCACATGCAGGAGAGTAGGTAAGCTCACTCCAGAGGGTGCTTGTCACCCCATTCAGGGTGTGACATCCAGGCAGTGACCCGTGAGCTGCTTTAATACATGGGGTTGAATTGATGAGGCATGCCACTGCAGACAGGAATGGGCATGGGCTGTGTTTACGCTGTGGAATAGCTGCTGCTGGGACTACCTCCAGCCTCAGGCTGGGGTTTTTAATGTGTGTGAAGTATGTCATGCTCAGTGGCTCGTCTGAAATCTTTTTAAGTGCCTGTCGGTCTACGAGCCCCAGAGGTAAAGTATTAGGAAAGGATGAACATCCAGGGAGCGTCAAGGATTGGGGGAATTCAAAGCTTTCCATGTAGGGAGAGCATCCAGCCACTCTGGCTCCATTTCTTCCTGGAAAGTATTTTTCTATTTTTCTTTTGGATATTCTATCTGACTGGGATTATCACATTTTGATTTTCTTGGAATGGCTCAGAGCTCTGAACTGTAGAAAATGGAAAGCTAGTGTGAACGTTCTTTCCCTTCTCAGGAATTTAGAGTCGTATTGCTGTATGGTTTCAGTTTTCCATGATTTGTTTTCTAAGTGTTGTGGTCTATATGAAGCTCAGGAATGTATAATGCTATCATTTTGCTTTCCTGGGATTTCCTTCAAAGCTGTTATTGTTTAGATTTTACAACTTACTCTGTTTCCAAAAAAGCATTTTAGGTGCCTTCCAATCTGAAATAGATGTAACATAATACAAATACAAACAAATATTAAAAATCAGAATCACTACTAATTAAAAGATAATAAATAGATGTAGTCATTATCTGCAGCTATGAAATTACATTTAGTTTATTCAGTTTAGTCCTGGGCTAGCAGCAGTGGTGCTGCAGTAACACCATGTCTGATGATGCTGGACCCTCTGAGAAGGTTTCGGGTTCATGTCCCAAGTCCTCTACTTATGCACATATCTGGTTGGGAGTAGGCCTTGGCATGAAGACCTGTTGGGACTTTCCCCACTTAAGGAAGAAATAAATAAATAAACTTTAAAAATTTAGCTCTAAGCATCGCAGAAAACAAGGTAAGGGAAACATGATAGATTTTATAGTCTTTTAAAACTGAAATAGGAAGTATACAAGTTGTTCTTATAGAAAGAGAATTCTTCCTAGAACAAAATTCTAAAAGGAGAAATGCATAAATTTGGGGTTATAGAAATATGAGGTATGTATAGCTATGTATTTGCCCTCATGTGCACATATAGATACATGTTTACAGATGGACAAGCATAGACATATGCATATTAATCGCAGGGTGGGTATACACACTTCCATATGCATGTACATACTTACTGTAGTAGTCAGACTCGTGGCAACCTGAAGATGTCCACATCCTCGCCACTGAACTCTGTTGATATATTAAGCTTGGGGTATTAGTTTGCTAATTAAGGTTGCTAATCATCTGACTCTAGGAATAAGGAGATGGTAGTGGATTATCTGGGTTTGCCCAATGTAATCACAGTGGTCTTTAAGTGTGGTGGAAGGAAGCAGAGGAGATCAGAGTGATGCATTGTGAGGACATAACCTCGTGGCTTCCAAGATGGAGGTGGAGGGCTGCGAGACAAGGAATAAGGAATGAGAACAGTTCCTAACAGAACGTGGAAAAAATAAGGAAACATTCTTTCCTAGAGCATCTAGAAAGGAATGCAGCCCGGCTAACACGTCTATTTCAGTCTCACGAGATCGTTGTCCGACTTCTGACCTACAGAGCTGTAAGATAATAAATGTATAGGGGCTGACAGTGGGGCAGCTGTGATGCAGTGTTCTGTGAGGATGACTCACATGGGAAGATTCTGGGTTCATGTCCAGAGACCATAAGCACACAGGACATATGCATGCCCATGATCCAGGATTGGCTGAGGCTTGGGGGTAGACTATTGCCTGAGTACCCAATTGGGGGTTTCTCTCTCTATGTGTCTCTTGCTTATGAAGAAAAATAAACTTATAGACAAGATAATAAATTGGAGTTAAGCAAGCCACTAACTTTGTGTAATTTGTTACAGTAGCAAAAGCAAACAAATTAACACATGTATGCATGCACACATATACATAAAACCAAGAACTCAGGAAAAATAGAGTGAGATGAGAGAGCTGGCTCCATGGCCCACTGGTTAAGGGAGCTAGATCTCATATGGCTGACTGTGGGGTTACAATCCTGGCCATAGCAGTGAAAAGCATGCTGCACACATGTGCATGCATACATGTGTGTGTAAGCCCCAAGTCTTGTCAGGGTGAAGAAATGGAGAAGGAATTGCAGTTTGACCACATTACATTGGAAAGGGGCTTTCAACTTCTCCCTCTTTCTCTGTTTTTGTTTCTTTTTGGCAGATTCATATGCACTCTGGCAGAAAAAAAAGTGGGGAGAGAGAGAAAAGAGAGTAGTAAATGTTTTTCTATAGAAAATTAAAATAAAGCGATCGAGAGATCTTATTTGCAAAGATACAATTTAGTTCTCACATATAAATATAATTATATGGGACCAGCAGTTAGCGTAATGGCTATGTCGCTGGACTCCCACGTAGTTGACTGCGGTTCGAGTCCTGGACCCAGTGGCTTAAACTCACACTGGGTGCATGTGCATGTGTGCCCAAGATCCCAAGAGGAGAATGGAGGAGAAGGGATTGTGGCATGGCCATCTCCCCTGGACCCTGGAGGGTGATTTCTCACTTTCTGTCTTTCTGTGTCTCTCTGTCTGTCTGTCAAGTGCACTCGCCCTATAGCAAAAACCTCTCCAAAAAAAAAAAAATACAATTATACGAAAATTTAATATCTTCTTGACTCTTGAGTATCTACTAGAGTTTTAAAATTTAGTCTATGGAAAAATAGAATTTTTAACTTTATTCTCTTCTCAAAATTGCCAGTGATGGGAGCCAGTAGGTGATGTAGTGGTTAAGGGGTTGTATTTCTACATGACTGACTGTGCTTCCAGTCCTGGATCTGGTAGCTTGAAAATCACACTGTGTGTGTGTGTATGTGTGTGTGTGTGTGTGTGTGTGTGTGTGTGTGTATATGCATGCCCAAAATCCCAGGAAGAGAATGGAAGAAAAAGGATTGCAATGTGGCCATCGCCCTTGGGGGTGACTTCTTTCCTTCTCACTCTCTCTCTAGTGAGCACACGTGCCCTATGACAAAAATCTTAAGAGCATAAGAAAGGAAATTTGGGGAAAAAATAGAAAGGTAAGACATTTGCAGGACACAGATATGGTTTATTATCTGTTGATGATGACCTGTACAGTATTCTTAACTGAACTGGTCTGAGGTGTATATCATGCTAGGTAAAGTCTCTTTAAAATCTAAATGATGTATAGTGATTAAATGTATAAATAATAACAATAAAGTTAAAAAATTTTATAAAACTAGTTAATTTCTACCCAGTCTAGGCAGACTGGTGAGCATCTCTCATTTGGTTATGCCATGTCTGCACAGTGAATTAGGCAGTAATGGGAGTGTTTACATCCCTGAAATATCAAACCCTACACGTCAGGGTATTTCCTCCTGACAGGTGGTGGTTAAACATTTATCAACACACCACTGCTTGCACAAGTTTATTCATTTCAGTAAGTGATGACCATCCATGCAGATGTGGGCTCTATCCAGTCAGATAGCTAGTCTGTGGCCTCTGTCCAGTCAGATAGCTAGTCTGGCCACTTCTATCTCCAGATCCTGTCCTCTCTATATATACTTTTTTTAAGATAGGTTTTTGATATAGGGTGTGTGTGCTTGCTGGAAAAACAGAGAGAGACAGAGAGAAAATGAGAAATCACCCCCCAGGGAGGATGGTCACACCACAATCCCATCCCCTCTGTTCTCCCCTTAGGATCTTGAGTACACACATACACATGCCCGGTGTGAGTTTTAAGCCACCTGATCCAGGACTCAAACTGTGGTCCACTATGTGGGAGTCCAGCAATGTATCCATTATGCCACCAGCTGGTCCTTTTACTTTTTAATCTCCACAGTTACCATTAATCTGTTACCAGTATATCTTGTCTGAACCATTGCAATGGGCTTCTGATGGACCTCCTAGATTCTACTGGTTTGTCCTGACCATCTTTAAAAAGTAGGTCAGGGCATGTTAATTCACTGCTTAAAACTCTCCAAGACCTTAGAATAAAACATAAAGTCCTTAACTACAGTCCACAGTGCCCTCCTTTCCTTGCCTCAGCTTAACTCCAGTTTTATCTTGACTTATTTTCACCTCGCTCCCTAGTTCTGGCGGTGTTGGTCTTATCGATCCTCAATTCACCAAGCTCATTCCTATCTTAAGGCCTTTGCTAAGAGCTATCCTTTTGCTATTCATGTTCCCCTCTCCTCCCTCAGATCTTGTCTGCATGGTTCCTTCTTTCTTTTCAGTCGGGACTTAGCTAAAATGCCTCCACTTCAGGGAAACCTTTCTTGAATACCCAAACTAAAGGAGTCTGTAGCATTCCTATAATATCACACTATGTCCCTTTTTGCTTGGCATTTGTTCCTACCTACTATTTCTTTATTCATTTATAGAGCCTGGTACATGGAAGACTCTTACAAATTACTTATTGAAACAATACGTTAATTTAGGGAACATTTAGAGTATTTTAAACATTGATTAGAAATATGCCCCATAGATAAGGTCTTTCCTGCCTAGCCTTGGTGGCAGGAGGGTAGCTGGTAAGATCTGTCAACTCTGGCCTGGGGTTAGAAAACAAGAAGTGGCTGAGGTAGCAGAAATGTGAATGAGGTCAACAGCTAAAAAGAGCTGTGTGAGATATTGCAACCTCAGTAAAAGATGTCTAAGTGTCAGAAGAATGGGGATGGTGACTTAAGAAATGCTGAGCTACCAGTGAACACAGTGTGGAAGCAGAAAGCACAGGCCAGTCCTAGGTCCCACACTGTCAGGCAGGAGAGCTAGCACTGGGGCACAGACATCTTCTTTAATTCTTTTTTTTTAATAATGATTTATTTAATGTTTATTTATTTACTAATTTATTTTAATTTGACCAGAAAGACACAGAGAGAGAGGGAAAGTGAGAAAGCAAGCCACCAGGTGTGGGACTTGAACCATGGTCAACCATGTGGGAGTGTCTAGCGTCTTAACCACCTCACCACTTGCTGGTCCTGACATCTTCCTTAATTCTAAGTGGTGTGCCCCTATCCTGAACTCTTTCTAAAGCCCTCTCCAGGCCTGACTTTGCCTGTCCTAAAAGGCTGACACTCATATATCAAATAACACAATCCAATTTCCCCCGTAGTGAAGTTTCAAATTCATGGTTTTCCCTCCAATAGACTGGCAGTTCTGTTTATTCATTACTTTTCATATTCTCTAGGCATAAAACGTGTTTTTTGTTTTTATTTTTACATTGATTTTTTTTCCTAAATGAAAGCTTCTAAAAGAAACTATTCTTATGATCCAAGATTCTTATTACAGAAAGGAAATGAATTATTATTTCAGTAGGTTCCTTATTTTCCAGAGATTTTAAAATATGCTCAAGGTCACAAAGGTGGTGGCAGACTCAAGATAAGAATGCATAAATCCTGACTTCCTAACTAATTTGAAGTGGAGATTGGCATTAACCTTTCATCCGAAAGTGAGAAAGAGACAAAGTAATAAGTCTCTATCTGGATCAGGAGCTTATTAAACAGTAGAGAGAGAGAGGGAAAGTGAGAAAGCAAGCCACCAGGTGTGGGACTTGAACCATGGTCAACCATGTGGGAGTGTCTAGCGTCTTAACCACCTCACCACTTGCTGGTCCTGACATCTTCCTTAATTCTAAGTGGTGTGCCCCTATCCTGAACTCTTTCTAAAGCCCTCTCCAGGCCTGACTTTGCCTGTCCTAAAAGGCTGACACTCATATATCAAATAACACAATCCAATTTCCCCCGTAGTGAAGTTTCAAATTCATGGTTTTCCCTCCAATAGACTGGCAGTTCTGTTTATTCATTACTTTTCATATTCTCTAGGCATAAAACGTGTTTTTTGTTTTTATTTTTACATTGATTTTTTTTCCTAAATGAAAGCTTCTAAAAGAAACTATTCTTATGATCCAAGATTCTTATTACAGAAAGGAAATGAATTATTATTTCAGTAGGTTCCTTATTTTCCAGAGATTTTAAAATATGCTCAAGGTCACAAAGGTGGTGGCAGACTCAAGATAAGAATGCATAAATCCTGACTTCCTAACTAATTTGAAGTGGAGATTGGCATTAACCTTTCATCCGAAAGTGAGAAAGAGACAAAGTAATAAGTCTCTATCTGGATCAGGAGCTTATTAAACAGTAGAGAAACCCTCCAGATGTTTTATGGGATGGGTTCAGCTTAGCACCTTCTCTTTTTTTTTTTTCTTTTGGAGAGTTTTTTCTTCTTTTTTCTTTTTCTTTTCTTTTCTTTTCTTTTTTTTTTTTTTTTT
>NW_006205542.1:3823184-3848149 GCF_000334495.1 Tupaia belangeri chinensis
CCCCCCCCAGGGGGTATGGCCATGCCGCAGTCCCTTCTTCTCCATTCTCCTCTCGGGATCTTGGGCATGCCCGCACACGCACCTGGCGTGAGTTTTAAGCCACTAGGTCCGGGACTTGAACCGCGGTGGACTACATGGGAGTCCAACGACATAGCCATTACACTAACTGCTGGTCCCAGCACCTTCTCTTTTTATCCTTCTGACCTGTAAGGCAATGGCTAGGGATGTTCTGGTCATGTGGAAGAGTCTAAAGAAGTCTGGATTAAGTATAGCTTAGGTTTTATTAGACATAATTTTTGTAATTGAATAGTATTTTTTAATTCTCTAGAAATTTGTAGTACCTGGCTCCTGTTAATATTTAATGTGATGCTTGATTATTTTGAGATCCATATTTCTCTCTCCTCCTTTTTTTATACAAGGTCTTGCTATATCATGATCTTCCTGCCTCAACCTCCCAAGGAGTTGATACTACAGGCAAATACCACTGTTCCTGGCTTTTTAGAATGTGCCAGGAATTGAACCTGGGGTTCCTATATGGTTTCAGCCCGCTGAGCACCAATATCCACCAGTAGGCATTACTATGGCTGAATTGAGATTTCCATTTCTTGACTACTTTAGATAAAGAGAATTTGACTATATATTTTTTAAAGTATTATTTTATTTAACTTTATTTATTTTTTAATTTGACCAGAGAGGGACACCCACACCCACCCACACCCACACACATGAGAGAGAGAGAGAGAGAGAGAGAGAAAGAGAGAGAGAGAGAGAGAGAGAGAGAGAGAGAGAGAAAGCCACCAGCTCTGGGACTTGAATCATGGTCAGCCATGTGGGAATCCAATGCCTCCAACCACCATGCCACTTGCCGGCCCCTTGACTATACTTTTAATAATTTTAATAACATTATGCAGACCTTAGTTTTAGATCCTTCCCCTGTAAAGGATTTAGTTTATTTTCATTTCTTTTCTTGAAGGTGAATGATCTGTTGTATACCTGGCTTATAGCAGATACAGTGATCATGAGAGAGGAGAAGCCAAAGCTCTGCATGTGAAACAATTAGAACAGAGGCAAACATGTAAGAGTTCAGTTACATGATAATGATAACAATATGGTAATAATCATACTCTTATGATCTTTGTGTTAAGTTTCAAAGAGTTTGATAAAAAAATCCCATTTCCTTTAGCCCCTCTTTTTGTTTTCCTTTTCAAACTTTAATCACTTTTTGGTAATTTCTGTTTAAGGGTCGAAGCCTTCCATATTCTTTATTAATTGGGTGAGTTCAGGACATGACAGTGTTCTATTAAGTCATAGAAATATTTTCTGAAACTAACAATTAAAAATTTTTGCACGTTAAACTAGTCTTTGGATTTCTATTATGCCTGAAGCATCTGAGAAATGGACTCTATTTTTCAGCCTACATTCCAGTCAATGTTTTCTAAGCATGTTTGGAACCTCGCTTCATAAACGGAAAGAGAAAAATTATTATTATTATTTTTTTATGCTGGCAACACTCCCATAAACAAGAGGAAATTACACCATAATGGAAATAAAAAAATTTAGGCAGTTTGCCACATTAAGAGGGAGGATACTTCAGGTACTACTTAGAAGCTGAATTTTTCTTTTAATGGTTTGAATTGTACCTGTAGTTAAATAATAGCAGGTGAGAAAAATACTCCTAGGTTAAAATGTTTTTTTTTTTTTTGGAGAGATTTTCACTGTAGGGTGCGTGCGCTCGCCAGACAGACAGAGAGAGACATAGAGACAGAAAGCGAGAAATCACCCCCCAGGGGGGATTGTCATGCCGCAATCCCTTCTCCTCCATTCTCCTCTCGGGATCTTGGGCACGCACGCACACGCGCCCAGTGAGAGTTTTAAGCCACCGGGTCCGGGACACGAACTGCGGTCAACTACGTGGGAGTCCAGCGACATAGCCATTACGCTAACTGCTGGTTCCCTAGGTTAAAATGTTTTGTCTTTTAGCTTTTGCATTGAAAATGCAGAATGCTTTAATTTTATAATGCAGTATCTCTTAAGTTTTAAAGTACTTTGATATGTAAGTAATTAAAGGAGACAAAATAGAGGGTAGATTATGTCAACTGTCATTTTCATTGGCTTTGGGAGATAAAAGGTAGCTATGACTTCCATGTGTTATGAATGAAAGGCAATCAAGTCCTGTATAGGTGAGGCTGAAAGGAATAATTACACAGCCGCAGAACCTAGCACAGAAACCTGGGAATTATCTGTGATTTTTTTTTCTAACTTTGGGACCTCATTTATTATTATTATAAACATTTTTCAGTATTCATATTACATGCCAAGTCATTGGATTGGGTACTGTTATATAACCCTAGACATGTAATATAAAGTCTTTGCCCTATCGAAAGTTACAGTCTAGCAGAGGCAGATACCACACAAGTGGCTATGAATGTGACGAACAGTATGAAGAACTTCTGAGCATTATGGAATCACATAGCCAGGAAACCTCCTCTCGTCTGGCAAAAGAATAAAAGTCTATGTAGGAAAGTAACATTCACATTGAGAAGCAAAGGATTAGTGGGAGTTAGCCAAACAAAGTGGGGGGTGGGCTGTTTGAGTGTGGGAGACAGAGAGATGAGGAAGCTGCATGTGAGCAGACATATGTGTGGTCAGAGTTTAGTGAGTGGTAGAGTTTGGCCCATTCTCTGTTGCTTAATAATTGAATATCTGAAACTAGATAATTTCTAAAATGAGCAATTTATTTGGCTCAGGATTTTGGAAGCCCAGGGTCAAAGGTCTATATCCAGTGAAGATCTTGTTGGAGACGTTGCAGAATCTTAAGGTGATGCAGGTCATCACATGGTGAGAGCAAGAGCACACCTGAGTCTCTCTGTGTCCACTCTTCCTATACAGCTATGAGGAGTCAATCATGACGGCCCTACCCTCTCAAAGGTCTTACCCTTCAATACCATAGTCAAATTAAGTCTCCACCCTCTCAGTTCCATTACAGTGGTTCACTAAGTTTCATCATATACATTTCTGGAGGACACAGTCATATCATAGCAAGGAGTGAGGCTGGAGAGATAGGCTTAAGCCAAATCATTCAGGGTCATTCCAGGTTTTTATAAAGGACTTCAAAATGTTCTTGGAAAACAGGGTTAAAGTATGAATTTATTCTGGCGCAAAAAATTTTGATCTACATGCATCTTTAAAAATTTCCATGAACTTTTTTGAAGATTCTTGTCATTAGGAACACTGAGCCTGAGAGGGTACTTAAGGAGGGGATTTTGTTTGGTAAGGGAAGATCCCTCTGACTTCAGTGAAGCAAGAGTGGAAATAAACATGCTCAGTAGCCTGTTGTAGAAATCCAGGTGAGTGTGCATTCTGGAGTTCTTCCTCAGCTTACTAAGTTGGTCATTTTGGGGGATGTTTCTTTCTTCTCCGTTTTTCATTTTTACCATCCGTGGGATAAACTACCAGGTCTCTCCCATCTCCAATCTATTTTTTAAATCATGAGCAAATTAATCTTCTTAAAACTGTTAAGACAAATATGTTTCTCTTCCTCATTTACAAATCTTCCAAAAGCCTCTCTGATTAACCCAACTTTCCAAGGTGCAAGGTTATGTTTTGTTTTCTTTTTTTTCTTCTTTCCTTCTTTCTTTTTTCTCTTTCTTCCTTTCATTTCTTTCTCTGTTTGCTTTCTTTCTTTGTTTTTCTTTCTTCTTATTTTTTCTTCCCCCCCCCTCCTACTCCTGGATCCTCTAGCCCTATAGGTCTCCTTGTTGGTCTCCTCCCAGTGAACCATAAACACTTTTGTGGCCCTTTTAGCTCATACTACTTGCTCTGTCTGGAATGACTTCCTTTTTAATCCCACTTGCCTGAATCTCCCTTGATCCAGTAGTCCTAATTTCTCTGTGAAGTCTTCTTGGATTTCATCCTTTTTCTTAATTATTCATTTCTGGGAATGCTATGGAACTAATTATCTTAACAGGAAATGTCTATCATAATTTATTATGTCAAGTATGTTTCTTAGCTCAACCGCTAGATTGATGACTTCTAGGAATACCAAATATACAACAAATGACAAAAGGCATTTAGAGGAATAAAAAAAATATTTAAACAAGTTATGGCTTCTAAATGTCTTATCATTTTAGATTAAAGTGAAATAAACTAAGAGTTTTCTAAAACGTAATTTTACTTTTGTTTTTTAGAGAGATTTTTGCTATAGAGACTGTGTACTGGCTGGAGAGACAGAGAGACAGAAAGTGAGAAATCATCCCCTGAGGAGGATGACCACACTGCAATCCCGTTTCCTCCATTCTCCTCATGGCATCCTGGCCACACATGCACACGAACCTGGCATGAGTTTTAAGCCACTGAGTCTAGGACTGGAATCAAGGTCAGCCATGTGGGAGTCCAGCAACATAACCATTATGCCATCTTCTGGTCCCACTTTTAAATGCATTACATATGTACTAGTAAAATATGTACTTTTTCTTAAAGAGTGAAATGAAATTTTTTAAAAATTATTTATTTTATTTTAAAAAAGTGAGCCACCAGGCTCTGGGCTTGAACCTCAGTCAACCATGTGGTAGTCCAACACCTTTACCATCATGCCACCTGTTGACCACTAAGATAAGATAAAAATGCCTGTGCATAACAGGCATAACATCTATTGCTTTAGTTCAGATGAATAAAATATTTTCATATTTTGCAAGAAGAGTTTGTGGTTAATGAAGGTATTTTATGGAAATGCTTAAAACGGTCTTGACATTTATACAGGAGTTAAATTCCTCTTCCCTTTCAGTATAAATATTTTTGCAGAACAGAAGGAATATTCTGTGCTGGGAAATTCCTTTCTTTTTTACCTACATTCTATTAAACTTAGACAAGCAAATACTGTATCAAAAAGAATAGCTCTTATGTTAATTCATAATGACTTTCCGACCACCTAGCATTTCCTCATTGAACAATAACCAGGTTACTATATGATTAGATTATTTTGTAACTATTTAAGGTCTAAACAGAACTATATTTATCTGGTAAAAGCAGGTTTATTTTATTTGACTCAGCAAATATTTAGAGTGATTCAGGGTGTCACACACTATATTAACAAATGGAACATTTCTGGCATTGTAGAGCTTTGTCTATAAGGAAATGAAGGAAAGAAATTAGTAATTACAGCACATAACATTGATAAGGTGAGATAGAATGATAGCCAACCAAAGCATCAGGGAAGACTTCTAGAATAGGGTGACCACCACACTGGGATATTATCTAGAAAGCATAACACGTTCAGATCCTCCCGTTAGAAAAGAGTCTTAGAATTTAGGGGTGCAGGACCAGCAGTTAGCGTAATGGCTATGTCGCTGGACTCCCACGTAGTCGAGCATGGTTTGCGTCCCAGACCCGGTGGCTTAAACTCATGCCAGGCGCGTATGCGTGCGTGCCCAAGATCCCAAGAGGAGAATGGAGGAGAAGGGATTGTGGTGTGGCCATCCCCTCTGGGGCGTGATTTCTCACTTTCTCTCTCTCTCTCTCTGTCGTTCTGGCGAGCGCACCCTATAGCAAAAACCTCTAAGGAAAACCGAGATATTTTTAAAGGAGGAAGGTACTTCAAAGTAAACCAACCAAACTTTTTAGAAAGCAGAACTTGTTTATTTTTATTTATTTACTTAGTTGTAATTTCTCAGAGGGCATATGTGCTTGTAAGAGAGAGAGAGAGAGAGAGAGAGAGAGAGCGAGCGAGCGAGCAAGCACTCCCTATGGAGGATTGGAGGATGGTCACATTGCAATTCCTTTTCTTTCATTTCTCCTCCCTGTCAGGACTTTGGGCATGCATGTACACATGCCTACTATACACACACACACACACACACACACACACACACATGTTTTTTTTAAAGAGAGATTTTTGCTGTTGGGTGCATATGCTCGCAGGAGAGACAGAGAGCAAGAAAGTGAGAAATCATTCCCTGGGGGATGGCCTCTCTGCAACCCTTTCTCCTACAAATTTCTCTCAGGATTTTGGGTGCACACGTACACATGCCTAGTGTGAGTTTCAAGACACTGTGTCTGGAACTCGAAACAGAGATGGTCATGTGGGAGTCCAGCGACAAAACCATTATGCCATCTGCTGGTCTTGCCTAGTGTGTAGTTTTTTTTTTTTTTTTTTAGAGAGATTTTTCATATAGGGCGGGCGATGTGCTCACCAGACAGAGAGATAAAAAGTGAGAAATCACCCCACAGGTGGGATAGCCATGCTGCGATCCCTTCTCCTCCATTCTCCTTTAGGGCTCTTGGGCATGCACACACAGGTGCCCAGGGTGAATTTTAAGCCACTGGATCTGGTACTGAAACACGGTCAACTTCGTGGGAGTCCAGAGATGTAACCATTACGCCATCTGCTGGTCCTCCCCTCCGTGTTTTAAAGCCTCTGAGCCTCAACTAGAAAGGTACAGTCAGTTATGTGGGATCCAACACCCTTAACCACCATGTCAGTGGCTGGTCCAAGCTGATGAGTTTATTCTTTATATCAATAAAATTAAAGACTTTGTCCTTGTTTTCAGCCTCTTAGGGATTTTTAAAGCATAAAGCATGTGTTATAACTGCAGTCAAAGGAGTTATTGAGTCAAGTTGCTGGAAGAAATACTTTTGTATAAGACTATGTTCTGAAATGGTATTTGCTGGTTTGTAGGCTGGAATCTTAGAACTGTAGAAATAGAAGTCTTCAAAAAGTTCATGGACTATTCCTATTAAAATAAAAACTATGCATGGATATTTTTTTTGCACAAAAATAAACTCATACTTTAATTCCAGTTTTCTACAAACTTTTCGAAATCTCTCATATTACTTATATAGGGCTAAGAATTTGTTAATAAGAAAATACATATATTATCCTGAGGAGAATTGGAAGTGATAGATATCTTAAGGCCTGAAGAATCCAAAATCTTGTTAGCTGCTTTAAAAAGCTTTTTTTCAAGTCAATTGTTGGTAATGATGGTTATAATTAGTAATTTTCCCTACTATTTTTTCACAATTAGGGGCTCAAATTCCTTACAATTGAATTTTTTATAGGTATTTTTTCTTTCTTTCTTTCTTATCATTATTCATATATTAAATCGCTATACATCATTTAGATTGTGAAGAGCATTTACCCAGTATGATTACACCTCAGTCCGGCCCAGTTGAATTTTATAGATGATATGAGCAGAGACAGAGGACAATGGAGAAGGAGTTGAACTGTTACCAGGAAGCTGTGCCTTATTTCTCATTCTAATGACCACAATTTGAAGAACACAGTTTGATTCAAGAGCTCTTTAGTTGGTTCCAAAGGACAACCTAGTCCAATTTGTATGGAAAGATGGAGTAGCTGAGACAAGTTCCAAACTTCTTTCTAGGGGTTGAAAATATAGAATGCTTATTTTAGGGAAAAAAAATTCTGCCAAGTTTCCTTTTTTCTTCCTTTTTTTCTTTTAATGTTGATGTAGGCTTAAACTTTGGCTTTTCAGTATGTATTTGAAGTGACTGTCCATATGGAATACCATCCAGAAGAAGGAAGAAGTATTTCCAGATGCTGTTCTTTTGTAACCAAATGCCAGATTTGGTAGAAGTCAGTTTGTGTCTCCTGACATTCCCACTCCCCATGGTGGCCACCTGCCTCTGCCACTGCGGTAGTCAAAACAGTCCATTTCCCATTGTCCATTGGAGGCCATGGAGCCTTGCTTGCGAAACAAGTCTTTCTGGTCTTTGAGCAGTCATCATGTCTTCCTTCTTCCTTAACGTGAAGGAGACGTGAGGCTGCATGTTTTCACTGTAGGCAAATAAGCAGATTTTACTTAGCAGCATTCTTACTTTTCAGAGGCACTGTCTTCTAGACCATACAGGTTAAAATTGAGGCAAGAGTATATAGCATGTGTTGTTGAAACTCCTGTAAGTCTTCAGCCAGGAAGTTTACCACTCCTTGACCAAGGTTTTTTCTTTTTCTCTGTTCTTAATTATAATATGACTATGTTTTCTACTTCCATTTACATAAAGAGGTAATAGTAAAAAATGGAAATTTTTTTTTTTTAAACAAGGTTTTAGGGAAACAAATTTTGCAATTCTACTGGCCGGTTTTTTGGTTTGTTTGTTTTTTTAACTGTCAAGAAATGTGAAGGGTCAGCATGCTAATAAGTTAATATTACTAGTGTGGATGCTAGAAGAGACACAAGATTCCTGGGTTAGAGACGAAAGAGCTTTATCATGGCAAAACAAGCAGAATGGGTCTCCACATATTTGTATTAGTTTTGTGAGTCTTGAAGACAATTTGTAGAGGTCTGTATGACACTTGCATGTGTAATGAGTTTCATTGGAGAGAGAAGAAATTTGAATCTTTTATAATGGGCTGTAAGTTTGCCTCCCCTTTGTTTCCTACAAGGCTGTATGCCATATATGCATTTTTTTGGAAAAGTAGTCTGGAACAAAAGGTGGTTAGTGCATATGTAGAAGCACAGAGAACCCCATGGCAAATTTTCTCTCAGCAAAGAATAATTTTCCTCATTGGCTATATTTTTAGAACTACTGAATTAAATATAATTCCAGAGAGCACAGAGGAAAAAAGAAAAAAGAAAAGTTATTTTGTACAAGGATGTGGAGGTGACAAAGAAAAGTCCTTTTTGAGAGTCAAGATCTTAAAGTTAGCATGTTATTCTGTGTGTCATTAATAAAAATACTGGCTTTTAATATTTTTTGGCAATTTAATGTATTGCTATAATGATTATGAAGTATAGCTTGTAATAACATAAACAATTTGGACCATGTCTGATGTGTTGATCAGTGGCTTTGCACTATTAACTTTTGAATCTGAATAAATAATATAAAAATTAGCATTGTTTGGTGAAAGGTATGATAATCTTGCATTTTTGTGAAGGACTCACTGATGTTTTCAAAGTGATTTAAAAATTTTTAGCAAAAGAGGGAATGTGTATATTTTGGGGATAAAAATGTATGAAAATTTACTGTAATCATCTTAACTAAAATCTTCCTCTATGTAACTAGTCTGATTTTTTTTTTATATTAAGAATAATCTGGTTTTATGGGACCAGCAGTTAGAGTAATGGCTATGTCACTGGACTCCCACGTAGTTGACCACGGGTCGAGTCTTGGACCCGGTGGCTTAAACTCACGCCGGGCGTGTGTGCGTGCGTGCCCAAGATCCCTAGAGGAGAATGGAGGAGAAGGGATTGCAGCGTGGCCATCCCCCCCGGGGGATGATTTCTCGCTTTCTGTCTCTGTCTCTGTCTGGCGAATGCACGCGCCCTATAGCAAAAACCTCTCCAAAAAAAAAGCAAAGAATAATCTGGTTTTGTTAGGCTCTCAATAGTGGAGTTATAAAGTAGTTTAAAGAAAAAGAAGTAGAGGTGGTGGTGGTGGTGAGGGGAGGGTTGACTGGGAAAGAATGCTGACTTTGAAAGGGAATTGTTTTGTTTGATGCCTATTAAACCCTAAAATCCTAGCACATCTTCATCTAATGGGGAAGCTGGACACACTGCTATTTTCTGTTAACCACAGCATTCACTAATTGAAGAGATTTCTTTTTCTTTCTTTCTTTCTTTCTTTTTTTTAAAGAGAGTTTTGCTATAGGGCATGTGTGTTTGCTGGAGAGACAGAGAGACAAAAAGTGAGAAATCACCCCCCAGGAGGGATGGTCATATCATAATTCCTTCTCCTCAATTCTCCTCTCAGGATTTTGGGCATACATGCACATGTGCCTGGTGTGAATTTAACCCACTGGGTCCAGGTCTCAAACTACAGTCAAGCACTGGGAGTTCAGCGATGTAACCATTATGCCATCCGCTGGTCTCTAAGAGATTTTCATTTTAAGAAATGCAAGGAGCATTGACTAGAAGGCATTGGTGGGATAGGTGACATAGTGCTTAGTAGGGTAAAAGATAGGAAAAAAGAAAGGTGAAGCACATGAAAGAACCAGATGGTAAGACTGCCTTTCCTAGCACCAAAGTCAGGCTGTGAGAAAGTGTAAAATATATGGGACCAGCAGTTAGCATAATGGCTATGTCACTGGACTCCCATGTAGTCGACTGCAGTTCATGTCCCGGACCCGGTGGCTTAAAACTCATGCTGGTCACATGTGCGTGCGTGCCCAAGATCTCGAGAGGAGAATGGAGGAGAAGGGATTGCGGTATGGCCGTCCTCTCACTTTCTGTCTCTCTGTCTATCTGCCTGGCAGGAGCACGTGCCCTATGGCAAAAACCTGTCCAAAAAGAAAAAAAAAAAAAAAGAAAGTTTAAAATATATTATAGTACACTTTTAAAATGAGGGCACACTATCTATGTAGCCTAGCCACTGCTTTACTGGAAAACCTGATTATAGAGATCAATGGTGAAGGTAGCAAATGTCCCAGCTTGCACTATGGCATCAATACAGTGAAATTCTATGAGAAAAGAATGAGTAGGAAAAAGCACCGCATACTTCATATCTTCATGAAAGTAGGAACCAGTTTTAGCCAGCTGAGACCATCATGTGGGCCTTGGCCAGTGGAAAGACAGGGCAAAGGCCATTGGTGGATAAGCCTCAAATTTTCTCTCAGCCCTTATTCTATTCTGTAGAAAAAATGGAATAAATTTCTCAGTAAAATACTGAGAGGAATATTTGTGGGAAGCATCAGGGTTGTTAGCAAAACCTTTGTATGGAAACTTCCTGGTGAGGGTCAAAATTTTATTGTTTCCTCCAAGGACACTAATATTTACAGGTGAAGCAGAGAAGGGGCCTCCAGTAATGGGAGCCAGGAAGGCATAGTCAGATTGGTTGGAAAAGAATTGAGAGTGTGTGGTGTCCTGCAAACTAAGTGGCTAAAGAAAGAGTAAGCAATCATCGATGACAAGCGTTTCCCGGGGTAAGAGTAGTCCTGAGTAATGACTTAACTTTTTTAAAATAGAAGATAAAATTATACAGTAAAAAAAGAACACATGATAAAGGGTGAGGGAGAAAAATAGTAACTGGCTATTACATTTCTCCATTTCTCTGATTTAATTTCACTTTGGAACAGTATCATGATTTAAATCTTGGAAAGAGGCCTTTACATCAATGAATCCCAGAGGAAACTTTGTTTTCCGATACAAAAAGCAATTACATTCAAAGTCATCTGAAACTTTAGACCAGAACCTTTTGATATAATGGAAAAGTCCTGCTTTCCACCTTCCCCAACATCTTTTTATTTTATTTTATTTTCTTCTTCTTTTTTTCTAAATTAAAAACATTTGATTACTACACATCATTTCACTTGTAAAGAGAATTTACCCAGCATGAATACATCTCAGATCAGTCCAGTTGAGAATACTATACACATTATCATCAATAGGCAATAAACCATTTCTGTGTCCCACAAATGTTTCGCCTATTTTTTCTCCCTGATTTCTTTACCTATACTCTCTCCTCTCACCCTTCTTTCACACTGTCTCCAGTGTCCATAAATACTTTTATTGCTTTTATGTCCTCTAATCTTTCAATCTCTACCATAGAGTGGTACAGTTATTATATATCAAGTGGAGACATACAGTATCTTTCTTTCATAGCCAGGCTTGCTTCACTCAGCAATAGATCTTCCATATTCAACCATTTTCTATTAAATGCCAGGGTCTTTTTTTTTTAATATTGCCATAAATAGTATTCCATAGAGTATATGTACCACACTTCTTAAATCCGTTCATCTGTTTGTGGACATTTGGGTTGGTTCCATGTCTTAGTGACTGTGAATAATGCCACAATAAACATTGATGTGCAAGCACTTTTCTGACTGAGTATTCTCTTGTCCTTTGAGTAGGTATCTAGGAGTGGGATTTGTGGCTCTTATGGTAGTTCTATTTGTAGGTTGTTGAGGAAACCCCCATACTGTTTTCCACAGTGACTGGACCGATTTACATTCCTACCAACAGTGTAGAAGAATTTCCCTTTCAACATAACCGTACCAACACTTATCATTTTTTGTACTTTCAATTTTCACCATTCTGACAGGGGTTAGGTGGTGTCTTATGGGGTTCTTTTTTAAAAAAAATTTTTAATAGAGAGACTTTTGCTATAGGGCATGTGTACTTGCCAGAAAGACAGAGAGAGACAGAAAGCAAAAAATCACCCCCCCGCCCCCCGGCCACCAGGAGTTTGGCCATGCCGCAATCTCTTCTCCTCCAGTTTCCTCTCGGGATCTTGGACATGCACTCACACATGCCTGGCATGAGTTTAAGCCACTGGGTCTGGGACTTGAACTGCAGTCAACTATGTGGGAGTCCAGTGATGTAACCATTACACCATCTGCTGGTCTCTCATTGTGGTTTTAATCTGCATCTCTCTTATGATGAGGACTATTAAGTATTTCTTCATATGCTTTTTGTCTGTTTGTATGTCTTCATTAGAGAGTTTTATGCTCAGCTCATATTCTCATCTTCTAATTGGGTTAATCTTTTTTTTTTCCCAGGTAACGCTTGAGTTTCCTGTGAATTTTGCTTATTAGTTCCTTATCTGAGACATAGTTTACAAAAATATTCTCCCATTCTAAGGATTGTTGATTCACCCTAGCTCTAAGTATTGTTTCTTTGGTTGTGTAGACCTTTTAACTTGATGTAAGCCCACTTGTCTATTTTGGGATTATTGCCTGTGCTTTTGGGAGTCATTTAAAAAGTCTTTGCCTACTCCAATGTCTCCCAGAGTTTCACCAGTGTTTACCAACAGTATTTTTTTTTTTTTTGGAGAGGTTTCTTTTGCTACAGGGCATGTGTGCTCGCCAGACAGACTGAGAGACAGGTAGTGAGAAAGAAAAAAATCCCCCCACGCCACAATCCCTTCTCCTCCATTCTCCTCTTGGGATCTTGGGTACACACACACACACATGCCCGGCGTGAGTTTTAAGCCACTCGGTCTGGGACGTGAACCGCGGCTGACTACGTGAGAGTCCAGTGACATAGCCATTATGCTAACTGCTGGTCCCTTCCACCAGTAGTTTTATAGTTCCAGGTCTTAGGTTCAGGTATTTGATTCATTTTGAGTTGATTTTTGTTAATGGTGCAAGATTGGGATCCAGTTTCATCTTTCTACAGGTGGATACCCAGATTTTCCAGCACCATTTGCCGAAGAGGATTTCCTGGATTGACTGGTACACTTTGTCAAAAATCAATTGGCTGTAAGTTTTGGAGTTTATTTATGGGGCCTCTATTCTATTCCATTAGCCCACCTGTCTGTTTTTGTGCCAATACTATGCTGTTTTGATTATTACAGCTTTATAGTATATTTTGGGGTCAGGGAGTGAGATGCTGCCCATTCCACTGTGCTTGCACAAGATTGTTTTGACAATATGAAGTCTTTTATGATTCCATACAAAGTCTATGATTGTCTTTTCTAGATCTGTGAAGAATGTCTCTGGTCATTTGATTAAAATTGTGTTAAATATGTAAATTAATTTGGGTAGAATTGCAATTTTGAGTATATTACTTCTTCCAATCTTGGAACATGAGATGCCTTCCACTTATTTATGTCTTTTCAATCTTTTTTTTTTTTTTTTTAGATTTTGATAGCTTCCTTTGTAAAGGTCTTTAACTTCCTTAGTTATCTTTATCCCTAGCTATCTTACATATTTTGTGGCTATGGTAAAAGGGATTCCTTTCTTCAGTTCTACTTCGGTCAACTTGCTGTTAATACACAGAAATACTATAGATTTTCGAAGGTAGATTTTGTATCCTGCCACTTCACTGTATTCATTTATTTGAGTAGTGTTTTCATAGAAATTTTGGGTCTTCTAAATATACTGTCATGTCTGCAAATAAAGATATTCTTAACTCTTCTTTGCCTATATGAATGCCTTTTATATTAGTCTCTTTTCTGATTATATTGGCTAAGACTTTCAGCACTATGTTTATTGAAAAGGAGTGGAAAAAGTGGGCAGCCTTTTCTAGTACCAGTTTTTAGTGGAAAAGCTTTCAGTTTTCCCCTATTCAGTATAATGTTACCTATAGGTTTTTCATATATGGTTTTTATTGTGTTGAGAAATGACCCTTCTATGCCAGTTTTGCTAAGAGTCTTAATCGTGAAGGGATGTTGCATTTTTTCAAATGTTTTCTCTGCATTGATTGAAATGATCATATGGTTTGTATCTTTCTTTCTGTTAATATGGTGTATTACATTTATGGTCTTGTATATGTTGAACTACTCTTACATCACTGGAATAAAGCCTGCTTGGTCATGATGAATACTCTTTTTTTTTTAAGTTGTTGGATATGATTCACAAGTATCTTGTTGAGAATATTTGCATGTATATTCATCAGAGATAATGGTCTGTAGTTTTCCTTTTGTTTGTCATTTCTTTATCTGTTTTGGGAATGAGGATGATGGAAACTTCATAAAATGAATTTAGAAGGTTTCTTTCCTTTTGGTTCTTTAGAAATAACTTGAGTAGAATGGGGATTAACTTCAAAAGTTTTGTAGAATTCAGAAGTGAAGCCATCAGGACCTAGGCTTTTCTTTGTTGGGTGATTATTTATTACTGATTTAATCTCCTGGCTTGTTATGTATCTATGAAGGTTTTCTATGCCCTCCTGATTAAATATGGTATATTATATGCATGTAGGAATTTATTCATCTCCTCCATGTTCTCTTGTTTGTTAGCATATAGTCGCTCGAAGTATCCTCTAATGATGTTTTGTATTTCTATTGTGTCTGTTGTAATATAGCCTGTTTCATTATGTGCTTGATTTATCTGGTTTTTTTCTTCTTCTTTATCTAGCTAATGGTGTGTCAATCTTATTCATCTTTTCAAAGAACCAGTGTTTGCTCTCATTTATTTTCTGTATAGTTTATTTTCTATTTTATTTATTTCTGCTTGAATATAATTATTTATTTTCCTCTGACTTTTTTTAGTTGTTTTTTTTTTTTTTTCAATTCCCTGAGACATAATGGTAGGTTGTCTATTTGCCACTTTTCCATCTTTTTTTATGAACGCTATTTGCTATGAATTTTCCTCTTATGACTGTTTTACGGTGTCCCATAGATTATGAAAACTCGTACCCATTATCTTTTGTTTCTATACTTTTTTTAATTTCATACTTAATTTCTTTAGTAGTTGAGAAATCATTTAGAAGTAGGTTGTTTAGTTTTCATGTGTTTACGTATTTTCAAGGATTTTTCCTGAAATTTATATCAAGTTTAATTCCATCATAATCAGAGAAGATGCTTGGCATAATTTCTATGACTTCGAATCTGTAGAGGCTTGATTGTGCCCTATCATATGATCAACCTTTGAAAAGGTTCCATGGCAGGGTGAGAAAAATGTATATTTTGTGTTCTTAGCATGGAAAGTTCTATAGATGTCTGCCAAATCCATTTGATTTACAGTATCAATTAGGTCCTATATATCGTTGCTTATTTTTTGTCTAGAAGATCTGTCTAAAGGAGATAATGGGGTGTTGAGATTCCCAACAATTATAGTGTTGCAACTTATCTCTTCTTTTAGCTCCAGCAGTCTTTCCTTCACATATTTATGTTCTTCTGAATTGTGTGTGTAGGTATTTATAAGCATTATGTCTTCTTGATGAATTAGTCAATTTATTGCTATCTAATGCCCTTCTTTGTCTCTTAAAGTTTTGGTCTTAAAGCCTATTTTGTCTGAAATCAGTGTCATAACTACAGCCCTTTATTGATTTCTGTTTACATGGAATACCCTTTTCTAGCCCTTCACTTTTAGCTTATGCCTGTCTTTATCCATAATGTGCATTTCTTGTCGGGAAAACATAGTGGATTTCTCGTTTTTTTGTTTGTTTGTTTGTTTTAAATCCATTCAGCCAGTCTATGTCTCTTGATCAGAGAATTTAACTCATTAACCTTCTACGTTATTATTGATATATCTGGACATGTTCTTATCATTAAGAGAGCCATTTTCTTGGTTGGTTTTTGTTTTCTTACATCTGTCTGTCTGATGTTAGTTTTCATGATAGAGCACTCTCTTCAGAACTTATGGAAGAGCTGATCTGAAGTTGGTAAATTCTTTTAGATTTTGTTTAATTTTGTTTATCTGAGAATGTTTTTATCTTTTTTTCCCCCATATGAACAATAATTTTGCTGGGTATAGTAATCTTGGTTGAAATTGTTTTTCATTTAACACTTTGACTATATTTACCCATTCTTTCCTTGCCTGCACTGTTTCCAATGAAATGTCTGATGTTAACCTGATGGGACAATCTTTGTAAGTAACTTGATATTTCTCTCTTGCCGATTTTAGTATCTTGTCTTTATCTGTGGTTTCGGCTAATTTGGCGGCTGTGATGTGCCTTGGAGAAGATCTTCTTGGGTTCATTCTATTTGGGATCCTTTGTGTTTCTTGGCTCTGGATATTTGAATGCCTCTCTAGGTTTGGAAAATTTTCTCCCAGGATTTCATGTAATAAATTATCAATGCCCTTATTATTTTCTTCACCTTTTGGGATGCCAGTTATGTGGATGTTTGGGTGCTTAATGGTATCTAGTATTTCTTGTATGTTGTCCTCATTTGTTTTTGGTTATTTTCTCAGTCTTAATAATTTTGTCTAGATCAGAGGTTTTGTCTTCTAAATTTGAGATTCAATCTTCTGCATGTTCTAATCTGCTTTTAATACTTTCAAGGGATGTTTTAATTCCCTGTTTTACAGTCTTCATCCCTTAACAGTTCTTTCTTGTGCCTGTGATGGTTTCTAGTCAGCTGGTGATTTATACATTGCTTCCTAAATTCTTTGAGTTAATTCTGAGCATTAAAAGGCATGCGGAAGTAGGTGACTGGAGATCTCTCTGCTGCTTTGCCTCCCAGATGCTCACCAGCTACCTACACTGTTGTCACTGTTGTTGGATGATTCAAAGTCCTTCCTGTTTCTAGAGAATAGGTGTGCCTTAGGCTGAGCTGCTAAGCTTTAATTCAAGAATATAGAAGCGACCTCATGGTGCAAGGTGTAGTGTACTCTGCATGCTTCAGAAATGCTGAAGTCTTAGGATTCAGAGGTTTGTGGAAGGGCATAAACCACAGTTTCTTTGCAACTCAGTCTCCCTGCACAGGAACAGGTGTCCAGATAGGATGGGAGGAGTGCAAGGTCATCTCAAAGTCCCAAGGAACACACCTGAGAGTTCAGTGATAAGTTCAGAGAGTTCAGAAAGGTAAGTGGTAGAGGTTATGAGCCATAGGCCTCTACAGCACAGCCTTCCAGCCACAGGTAGCCTACATATGGCAAGGCTCTTTGCTGGAATGGGTGTCCAGATGGGGGGGGGAAGGACCCAAGGTCGCCTCAAAGTCCCAAGCAACACACTGAGAGTTCAAAGGCAAGTGAGTCTTCCCCCTCATATTATCACACAGTAGGTAGGTGTTGTATATTATTTCACTGAAGACATGTCAGTACATGTTAGGTTCATCTCCTTCCATCCATGCTCACTGCCAACATCCTCTTTCAAAGCTGTTATCATCCCTTGTTTAGACCATTACAACCACTCAGTATTAGTTCATTGAGAAGCAGCAACCAAGATTTGACATGCAATAAATTTATTGGGGGAAATGCTTGTGAGGGATAAATGTGCAGAGAACAAAAGTAGGCAAAATAGCCTTCATATTTGGGGGCAGATCTGACACTTGTGCAAAAGGAGGTAAGAAAGAAAACTCTGAGATGATGGGTCATTTTAAAGAAAGTTTTGACCAGGATGGTAGGGAGTCCCCAGACAAATTTGCCCATAAGAGGAATCTGATGTCCATAGGAATGGGCCAGCACTAGAACCACTCTAATGCCTGTACACAGGCATTAGCAAGAATGGACTGGGGTTTCAGGGGGCAGATGTAGGTGCTTTGGCCTCAGCTTAATTATAATCATAACTTAGTCAACTAAGTTCCCCATATCCATTTCTTTTAATGGAGATTTGATTTTGGAATTATTAAAACTTAGACACTTAGAGAAGGACCGTCATAGAGCTGAAACCCAAACCTGGAGGACGTACCAGTTAGATGACGCTAGTATCTCTGAAGGAAGGAGGTCTCGAACATACTGGGAAAATAGAAAACTAAATTCAGATGCTGGTAAAGGAAGGAAGTGCTGCTATCAAGGTGAAGAAGGATTGCTTTGAAGGAAATGCAAAGACAAGAAGTCCCCAGGAAACAGATGAGAAAGAGCAAATCTCTCTTCCTTCTTTAGCCATCAGTCTCCTAGAGTCCCCTGTTTAAGGAGCCTAAGAGGAAAAGTCAGTAAAGAAGAAATGTTTGCCAAATCCTAAATACAGTTTTACAAAGCATAGTAAAGGGTGCATTTGGGACCAAAAGATAGTAACTTTATCCTTTTATAGCTGGCACACAATGAGATCTGCTCTCAGTTATTTTGCAATCAGGAGACCTATGTGTGCTGTCTCATTTTATGGTGGATTCAGTTATCTTTGGGCCCCTCTGATGTTAATAGCCTGGGTCATCTCTCCAGATGAAGGCAGAATGTGAAGAGATAGCACATAAGGGATGTTTATGCTTTAAAGACTATCCTATTTATTTCTAAGTCCTTCAGTATCTGAAGCAGGCTGTGTTCTCACAGAGAGAAGTGCTCTTGATTTTTGTTATTGAGGCCTCACCTCCTTCAGTGTCAGAGTCCTTCAACTATCTAGGAAGGTCTGAGCTAACCCTTTAGCCAGGGACCTCACTTAGCTGTTCTGGCTACCTTAAGGCTCTTCAGTTTTACTCTCAAGAAAGCACTAATGCAGTTCCTGCATTCTCCTCAAGTCACTCAACAGTAGATGCTCACTCCATGTTGCTTGAGCTGTGAGAAATGATTCAGCAGCTCTGAAATGTATGTGCAGAGAGACCATTCACTAAAGGAATACACCAGCCTCTTTCAGATTTTTCTCTTAAAAGACCAGATAGTAAGTATTTTAGACTTTATAGGCCAAGAGGCAACATGGAGGATATTATGAGGGTACTTATACAAGGGGACTCACAAAATTCATGGGAAAAAAAAGGAATTAAAGGAATAATTAAAAATAAAAATATACAGTTTATTTCTCAACATAAGTTTCATTAAATTCAAGACAATTTTGTACACAACAATACCAGCCATTTAGTCCATCCCTAAAGCACCGTGGGTCCTGGGAATTGAAGCATGTCAATGCAGTCATTTTTAACATTACTAACTAAAGAGAAATGTATGTCTTTTGAAGGTTTTTTTTAATAAGAAACAAAAAGAAGTCGGAACAAGCCAAATCAAAACTGTAACGTGGACGCCTAATGATTTTTCATTACAACTCTTGCAAAATTGTCATTTAATGAGAGTAATAATTAGGAACATTGTTATGATGAAGGACTCTCTTGTGAAATTGTCCTGGGTATTTTTGCTACTCACTCAAAATGCTTTCCTAATAAGCAGATTTTATCTTCTTTGGCCTTCCAGAAGCAAAGTGCTCCAAGCATTCTGAAAAACTGTTGCCATGACCTCTGGTCTTGACATGTCTGCCTTTGCTTTGACAAGACCATTTCCACCTCTTGGTAGCCATTGCTTTGATTGTGCTTTGTCTTTAAGGTAATACTAGTAAAAGTCATCTGCCACCTCTTGTTAGAATTCTTTGAAGAAATGCATCAGAATTTTGAGTCAACTTGTTTAAAATTTTCATTGCATGGAGCTGATCTGGGAGCAATAGTTTTTGGATATTTTAAGCAGAAAGTTTGCTCAAATATGGTTTTCAAGTCAGAATTGTGTGGCTGAATCAGCTGAAATGTGTGTGGCATTGACTGTTGTTTCTGATGTTAATCACTGAGCCCCTTCAAACTAGGGCAAAATTAAAATTAATTTTTTTTTTGCAAATTGATGTGGTGGTCTGCTGCTGTAGATGTCATCTTCAACATTGTCTCATCCTTTCTTAAAGCAAGTTTTCAGTATGTGAACTGCTGATGTCTTTGGGCATTGCCCCATAAACTTTTCATTAGCATCAATGATTTCAATCTCCTAAGCTTCATTATGAATTTAGTATTTGTTCTTGCTTAAATTTTTGCAGAATTTATGTTGCTCGGTTGGGAGTTCTTTTTAAACTTTTGTCTTTCTTAGTGCCTCAAACTAGGTTCTGCTATAAAAAGTTAGCATGCATTTATTTCAGTGGAAAACAAAAAATAGAAACATTGCATTTTTTTCGTATTACGTATTTTCCATGGACTTTCTAAAGACCTCTTTTATTAGGGTTGCCAAATAAAATCTTCTTTAGCAAAAGTATGTCCCATACAACATTGGGTATATACTTAATCGTTATTTGTTATTTATCTGCAATTCAAATTTAACTTGGCCTCTTTTTTTTGAATTGAGCAAATGTAGCAATTCTAACTTATAAAATAATCTAAAATGTAACTGTTATTTATTTATTTATTTATTTATTTATTTTAAAGAACCATTTGTAGCTCATAAGCCATAAAGAACATGGTAGTTGGCCAGTTTGGGCTGGGTTCTAGTTTGCTGCCCTCTAATGGACTATGTCATTTGGGGATCAGTTTCAGGAAATAAGAAAGTGATCTAATGTAGAGATTTAAGCACTTGCAAGATCATGGGACTAGCTCAAGGAGCAGGCTTTATAATGGACCTCTCATAATGAGGCCTAGAATGAAATGTCAGCGTTGGCTTGCTGAGGGAACTGCTGTCCGAGGCTCTTTCTCCAGTATGCTGCACTTTTGCCTGTTGGGATTTGTTGAATCCAGGAACATCTGACCTCTAGTGAAAGAATTGGAAACCACTACCAAAACTATTAATTTCAAAGCTGCAGAGTATCTGTTAAGAAGTACCAGATAATTATGTCTCTAGTGCTTTTTCTTCTCTCTGCTTATTTCCATTATAAATATTAATCCCCTGCACATGTGTCTGATTGGCAGCTGCACCCAAAACAATATATGAAAAAGGCCTGAATAACAGTTTTTAGCTTTCTAATCTTCGCAGAATATGGGAAACTGACTTGGAAAAAGGCAGGTCTGATGTGGAGCAAACCTGTTACTAACGTCTGCTACCTTCATTTCTTCACTACCTGGGCTGGCACTGCACGGAGGATTCAGCTTGGCATCTTTGGAAATGTGGGTCAGGCTGCAGTGCCATATCAATGAACATTAGTGTCCTCTCTATTCTGGATTCCCATCATTGCTCTTTCTCTTGCTCTCGCTCTCACTCTCTCATCTCAGGATGGAGATAGGACCTTTGGATTCTTCTGGCTTTATTTACTGCAGCTGGTAATTCCCTCTCTCTTGTGACTTTTTACTTCATCATTATGACTCCACCCAACCTCTCCATTTAAATTGTTTAAGTACATTCTTCTTTCTCAATCCAATGCAAATAGAGCATGGAGACAAGGCACCAGACACAAAGCTGAATTCAAGCAAAACTGCTTAAATAAAAAATTAAAATGAAATATGAGATTGTTATGCATGATTTACACTTGCATAGTTGATTTGTTAATGATAACCATTCATAAAGACTTAGAGAGAATTTGGAGTAAATCTGAAGTTATTTCCTTTCTCAAAATATCTGAGTACTTGTATTTATTGAATCTTCTTTTTGTTCCTTTTCAGAGGCAAGTTGTTCATCTTTGCGCCAGGACTAATCCTTCATTCTGTGCTCTGCATTCAATTTCTTCCCAGTTCTTTCATGCTTTACTTCAGTAATAAGTCCCTTCTCTTTCAGCACTTCTATTCTTTCCCTTTCTACTGCTATTTTTCACTCTCTTGCAAATATATTCAGTTTGCCCAAAGTCTGTGTAATCCAGAGTCTATTTTAATCTTTTGATTCTGCATTTTATGAATTTATTACTTTTTCATTTTCTTCACAAAATTTCTCAAAGAGTAGTTTACACTTATTTTTCTACCTCCTACCTTTTTCTTCTTACCATTCTGCAATATTGCTTCTTTTAAATTGTTGAACATCCCAATAAGCAGTTGAAGATGTTCCTTTCAAGGGCACAGTTTGATTTCTTAATAGACAACTGATGGACCTTTTTTGTATTTCCTTCTATATAGTTTCCTAGCATTTGAAGTTGTTAATACCCCTACACTAATTGTTTTTTAAGTTTTTTTTTCTTTCTTTTCTTCCATGAAACACACTCACATACCCTAAAGAGAAAGAGAGAGAAAGATAGTCTTCATACCATAAGTGACACCCAGCCTCAACCAGCCTGGATTATGAGCACATGTGTGTTCCCAGTATATATGGGGGAGGTCTTGAAATGCAAACATAGGGCCTTCCTGGGTGAGTCCAGCTCTGTTACCACTGCACTGTGGTCTGGCTCCTCACACCATTTAAAAATATCACTTCCTTTGACCTCTGTGATACTACATTGTCTTATTTTCTCCTAACACGTAATAATGATCATTTATGATTCTTTTCCATTTTGTCAGACTTATAAACTTATTACATTCCTTTTTCATTTTTATTTATTCATTTTTATGCTTTAATTTTTAAAAATTTTAATACTTTTTATAGTTGAATTTTTCTAATTTCATTTTTCTTTTTTACATTTAATCACTGTAAATCTTTACAGCATACAAAATGAATTTTGCAAGCATGAATATACTGCATATTAATCCAACCAAAGATATTACCATACATATTATCATCAAATAATTTGTCATTTTTGTGTCCATTAAATTTTTTGCTTTTTTCCCCTTTGATTCTTTTCCTCCTGCCCCCTCCCCTATTGACCACCACTGTCCCACACTGTCTCTAGTATCCACGGTTGCTCTCCATGTGCTTATACAGTCAATCTTTTAGTTTCTGCTATAGAGTACAGGCATTTGGTATATATTAACTGGGGACATACACTGTCTTTCATAGTCTGGCTTGGTTAACTTAGCATTAAATCTTCCATATTCATCCTCTTTCTATCAAATGCCAGGGTCTCATTTTTTTTCTTTTTATGGTTGAGTAGTATTTCAATGCATTGATCTGTTCTTGGATATTTGGGTTGATTCCATGTCTTAGCAATTGTGAATAATGCTGCAATAAAAATGAATATAAAGTATTCTTCCAACTGAGTGTATTCCTGTCCCTTGGGTAGACACCCAGGAATGGAATTGCTTGACCATAACATAGTTTTATTTGTGGGTTTTTGAAGAACCTCCACACTATTCTCCACAGTGGCTGTACTAATTTACATTACTACTGACAGTGTAGGAGAATTTCCTTTTCACTTCAGCCTTGCCAGCACTTATCATTCTTTATTTTTTTATCTTAGCCATTCTGATTAGGATTAGTTGGTATCTCATTTGATTTTCATCTCCTTTATGATAAGGGATGTTGCACATTTTTCATATGCTTTTTGACTGTTTGTTGGAGACATTGATGTATGCAAAGACTTCTTATATAAGACCCCCAAAGTACAAGCAATCATCCTGAAAACATGTTTGCATTTTCAAATGACCAGATCACTTGCCTGCAAATGTGTTTCAACCTCTTTAACTCAAAGATAAAAAATAATCATTTTCTCTTCAACCTCATTCTCTCCAAATTTTCATCCTACTTCTAATATTGCTTATACTTGCAAAATTCTTAAAATTTTAGTCATCTATATTCTTACTACTTAATCCTTTGTCTGTGATTTTCACATCTTCTGTTCTCTGCTTGAAGTTTTCTTTTTCCTTGGGCCCAACACTTGTCAGAGAGAGACAGTAAGAAGGAAAGTAAGAAATCAGCCCCCCCCACACACACACACAGGATGGCCATGCCACAATCCCTTCTCTTTCATTCTACTCTTAGGATTTTGTACATGCACACACACATGCCCAGAATGATATTTTTTTTGAGAGGTTTTTGGTATAGGGCGTGTGTGCTTGCCAGAAAGACAGAGAGAGAGAAAGAGAGAAATCACCCCCCAGGGAGAATGACCACACCGCAATCCCTTCTCTTCCATTCTCCTCTCAGGATCTTGGGCACGCATGCACACGCACCTGGCATGAATTTAAGCCACTGGGTCCAGGACTCGAACCATGGTTGACTACATGGGAGTCTAGCAACATATCTATTATGCAAACTGCTGGTTCCTGCCCAGAGTTATTTTTAAATCACCAGTTCTGGGACTCGAACCATGGTTGGTCATGTGGGAATCCAGCACCTTAACTACCACACTACCTATTGGACCTGAATTTACTATTTTTTTGATGACTCCTTTTCTCTCCTGTTGATCCATTTCTCCTTCCTATTCTTAAAAATAGACATTTCCTAAATTTACACCATTCTTTTATTTCTCTGAAATCTTGTCCCTGACAAACTCAATTATGCCTTCAGTTTTGACACTACAATGGCTCATTTCTAAATTGCTATCTTTAGCTCTTTTAACATTCCTTCATCATGGTTTTGTGTTTTGGAAAATGAGTCAGAATGGGAGTTGTGTTCTGAATACCAAATGGTATAGGCTCTCTGGAATAGCAAGAGCTGCTAGAAATATTCTCAAATCCTTCAAGGAGAGTTAAGAGTCAAGGTGGAAACTCTAAGAATCAATGTTAAGTGCTTAGATTAAGAGTAGAAGTATAATTCCAGACAAATTCTATGCTTGTCTTTTAGAAATGCTATAGATTTTTGGATATTGATTTTGTATCCTGCCACCTTACTGTATTCACTTATTACTTCAAGAAATTTTTTCATGGATACCTTTGGGTCACAAAAGCAATCCTGCACAAGAAGAATGGAGTAGGAGGCATATCACTCCCTGATCCCAAGATATACTATAAAGCTATGGTCATCAAAACAACATAGTATTGGCATAAAAACAGACATGTGGACCAATGGAAGAGAATAGAGACCACAGAAATAACCCCCAAAGCTGATAGCAAACTGATCTTTGACAAAGGATATCAGTTAATTCATTGGGAAAAGGAAAACCTCTTTAGTAAATGGTGCTGGAAAAACTGGATATCCACCTGCAGAAAGATGAAACTGAACCCCCATCTTTCACCATTAACAACAATCAACTCAAAATGGATCAAAGATCTGAACCTAAGACCTCAAACAA
>NW_006205542.1:3849835-3859227 GCF_000334495.1 Tupaia belangeri chinensis
AGAGGCTGCAATCACTGCTAATAGGTTATAGCGAAGAATCTGCCTACACCGTGGACGTCTGCAAAGTTCACAAAGGAGAATATCAGTTGTTGTTTTTTTTCTGAATTCGTACACATTTTTTGTGTCTAACTTACCCATTGGTTAACTAAGCCAAATGACTACAACCAAAACAAAGAAAAATGCGTCATAATTTAAGTGATAAAAAGGACCCTAAAGATGATTTAGTCCATTGGATCTCAATCTTGGTTGCACATTGGAATCACCTGAGAAGCTTTTTAAATACCAATGTCAGACCATTCAAAATAAAACCACGGGTGAGAGGAGATGGGGTCTGGCCACTGGTCCTTTGTAAAATGCCCCTCAGAGGACTCTGCTGTCAACACTGAGAATCAGTGAACCAGTCTAACCTCTTGTTATATAAAAAATGAATCTGGGAAAGTTTTAGTACTTGCCTGAGGCTGTAATTAGCAGAGCTATAGTAAGATCTGTCTTCTGCCTGAGTCCAGAGCCCCTTACTGAAAACAAAGCTGAGAATGTGTATGACAGTATCTTTAACTGGACTAATTTACAGCGTACTCATGCTGGGAAAACTAATTTTATAAGCTGTAATGATATGCAGTGATTGATGTATAAAAAATAAACGGAAAAATAAAAGAAAAAGAAAACAAAGCTTTTTTGGTGGGTCTACTTTTTTCATAATTTTAAATTAGCAAACGAATTTGTAAAAGTGTTAGTCACATGTCAGAAGCCCTGAATTTTAATTCTGGCTCTGGCGTTAGCTGCTTCGGACTCAGTTTCCTTCTCTTTCAAAACTAAAGAGTTAAGGGCCAGTTGGTGGCATGTGGCTAAGGCAGCTGGAGCCCGCATGACCGACTGTATGATTCAAATCCCAGATCCAGCAGCTTGAAAAGCATACTGGGGCGGGCACATGAGTGCCCCAAATCTGGAGAGAACAGAGCAAGGATTATGGCATGGGCAATGCCTTTCAGGGTGCTTTTTTACTTCTTCTGTTTCCGACAAACACATGTATCCTATCGCAAATTAAATAAATAAATACTTACAAGATCATTTTAAAGGTCTTTTTAGGCAGTAAAATTATGTGCTTCTGTAATTTCAAATGTAAAGAATGAGCTTATTACTTAGAGTTAATTACTGCTTTGAACTTTTATTAAGACTCTACCGGGACAGGATGGTGTAGTGGTCAGACGTGTTGGTCTGAGAGGCCGAACCATGTGAGAAAGTTCTGGGTTTGTGTCTGGAGACCTCCCTGAGTGCACAGAGCATGCACGTGTGCCCACGGTCTGTGGTGGCTGAGCTGGGGGTGGACTGTGGTGTCAGACCTGGGTGGAGGTACTGCCCCTCTCTCTCTCTCTCTCCCTCTCTTAGAAGTAATAAGTAAACTGCTCGCTTTGGCAGCACATATACTAAAATTGGAACAATACAGAGAAGATTAGCATGGCCCCTGCACAAGGATGACACGCAAATTTGTGAAGCGTTCCATATTTTTAAGTGATAAGTGTTGGCGGGAATGTGTTGAAAAGGAAACCCTCTTACTCTGTTGGTGGGAATGTAAACTGGTTCAACCACTGTGAAGGACAATATGGAGGTTCCTCAAAGATCTACAAATAGAACTACCATTTGATCCAGCAATCCCACTTCTGGGTATTTACCCAAAAGTCAGGAGAATGGTCAGTCAGAAAAGTGCTTACACTTCAATGTTTATTGCAGCATTATCACAATTGCCAAGACATGGAACCAACCTAAATGTCCATAAACTGATGAATGGATTGGAAAAGTGTGGAGTATATACTCTATGGAATACTACTCAGCCATAAAAAATAACAAGACCCTGGCATTTGATAGAAAGTGGTCAGATATGGAGGATCTATTGCTGAGTGAAGTCAGCCAGGCTATGAAGAAGGATATTGTATGTATCCACTCAATATATACCAACTATCCGCACTCTATGGTAGAGAGCAAAAAATTGGAAGACATAAAAGCAGTGAAGGTAGTTAATGAGAATAGGACAGTGTGGAATGGGGGAGGTGAAGAGAAGAGGATAGAGAAAGATAGCAAGAGAACAATAGAGAGGCAGGATGTCAGTGAGAAACAGATATGGCTTATTACCTGTTGATGAGGGCATGTATAGTATTCTAAACTGGATTGGTCTGAGAAGTATTTCATGATGGGTAAAGTCTTTTTATAAGCAAAATGAGAAATAATGATTGACTGTTATAAAAATAATTAGAATAATAATAATGATTGGGAAAAACAGAAAATATATTGAATGATGAAGCAGGGAGATTAATGTCTCTGTATTGACTGACATGCATGGCATTCCCTTTTGAAAAAGCAATGCAATACACTGTAAAGTTATATGTAATCCAATGTAATATAAAGAAGATTATGATGATAATAAAAATTAAAAAAGAGTAGAAGTATAAGTGGACTTGGAGTCAGGGTTTTTATTATTTATTTGTTTATTTTTTAGAGGAATAAATGAGAACTTTAAAACAAGCAGTGAACATCCAGTCTCATTACTACTAATGGTTAAGAAGAATCTATGGACCATCTCAGGTAGCAGATGGTATATGTTTATATAAGTTTCCTCTGAAGGTGTAAATTTCAGGCAGTCAAGTCCAAAACTCTATCTGGTCCCTCATACCTACCATGTTTGCCTATGATACTTTTCCACTGGAGTTCAGTGTGGGAACTAGAGTTCTCTCTCTTCCCCCCTCATCAAAAGACAGCCATTCTATTATCTACATCACCCCAACTCATTGTTCTTTTTTGACTTCTCTCTAGAGCGAGCATCCTATGTAATCAACTCCCAGGTCCTATCAACTCTTCCTGATACTATGTATATATATCCTATTATAAATGTCCCTTTCCTCTAAAACTAACACATTTACTTTTGCCTAGACATATCAATGGTTTTCTAATTGATCTCTTCAGTTTACTGTCTGTGAGCATTTGGAAAACAATGATAAGATTATGTCCCATGCCTATTTCTTGCTTCTAAAGCATGAAAGCTATAGGGAGTACTATTGGAAAAGGACGCTGGACTACAAAGAGGGTTTAGGAAGGTGTGCTCTCTTGGCTGTCCCTGGCATAGTCCTCTGAGGATCTTTTGCCCCACTTAGGTGCCCTACTAATGAACTCATATGTTTGACATGATGCTGTTGGTATGTAGTCCACTTTTACCACCATGATGATAATTGTAGGTGTCTACTAGTTGAAGGGGTACCTAGAAAAAGCACTATTATGGATGTGCTGTGGGAATGTTTCCAGAGGAGACAAGTGTGAAAGTCTGAATGGGAAAGATTCACCCTCAGTGCAGTGAGCACCATTTTCTCCATCAGCCATGGGAATAATAAACACAAAAGAATTCGTCTCTTTCCTAAGAAATGGGTAGCCTTTTCTTCTGATTTTTTAAGACATCAGAATTCCATGCTCACTCGCCTTTACACTCCAGCTCTTATGGAGTTGGGTCCAGGTTCTCAGACTGTGAGTTACACCATTGGCTTCCTTGGTTCTGACGCCTTTGGACTTGGGATGAACCATGCTACCAGCATCTCAGAGTTTCCAGCTTGCAGATCGCCTATGGTGAGACTTCTCAGCTGCCATAATGGCATTAGCCAACTCTCTTAATAAATCCCTTCTTATATCTCTATACACAAGTCTCGTTAGTTCTTTCTGAAGAACCCTAATAAGTTCACTTTCTCCAGCCTTTATTTTTATATGTAGTCATTTGTAAGTCTCACAAGATACAACTTAAAAGGACACAGTTGTACTGTACCTGCATACAAATACATTCATTTACTTTACTTGCAGTATAGATTAAGAAAACATTCATTCCTCTTAAATGTGCTCCTTATAGATTGACATTTGACCATCTGTGTAGTCACACACACACACACACACACACACACACACACAGTGTGGTGAGAGAGAAAACAATTGTTCGAGGATTGAAATGTACATAAAGAAACAGGCACTTGTCTTCTAAGCAGGACACACACACACACACACACACACACACACAATCTTATCTAATAGCTCCATACTTAGCTAAAAAATAAAAATTCACCAAATGTAATTTTGAATTGTCTCATTTTTAATGAAATAATAGAAAATTTATATCATCTAAAATTTAAGATCCTAAATGATTTCACCCCAATCTAATACTCCAGTAAGATGCCACAGATGTCTTTTTGAATAAGACAAGATATAAATAACTTGCCACCATTTTTTGACAAAAACCTCCTTACCAAACTAAGAACACAGTGAGCTATCTTCTATTTTTGCAACTGCTTTTTGTTACAATGCCTCCACCTTACCTCTGTGATGCCCACCTCCTTCTTTATACCTTTAAAAACTAGGTTCAAATTCACCTTCTTCTTGTATTTTTGACTGCTCCAGCCCATTATATGATTTGTAATGTGGTATAAATATTTATATTAATTGCAGCCTTTGCCCTTTTACCTCTGCTTTTTATTGCACTCAAGTTTTAATGAGTTCCTTGTCATATACCCTGCTATGTCCAGGAATTACTGGACCATTGGAAGTTATGAATTTTAATTTATTGTACCCAGTGAGCCAGACCTTAGAGAGTTAATAGTATATTACTCATTATCCAGTAACATTTTTTTACAAATGTCCTCAGAGTTGTAGTCATGATAGTTTTAAAGCTGTTGCATCAGTTTCATGACTGCTGCCAATCTGCATAACCACCAAATTAATGTTGATAATGGGCTTAGGTTGTTGAAAGAAGCCATATGCAGATACCACTTGGCTAAATCAAATGAGGTTTAATTATCTAAAATAAACATAGGGAAATCAGCTCAATCAGAGAACACAATAGAGAGATTACAACATTATTTAATGGTGATGGTGTGAGCTTATGAAAACTTCAAATGGGACCTACCAGTGGATGCACAGCTAAATATACTATGTTTGATTGGGCAAGGATCACATCAGATCTCATAAATTTCAGACTTGCACAATGTACACTATGATTGCAAAGATACAGAGCACTGTACACTCAGCACACTTAGCCGAAACATTCCCAACCTCCTCAGCTGTCCCAGCATGGGCCAAACACATTCCTCAGTTAATTTCTGTGGAACTGTAACAACAGTCTATTATCCAGATGTCAAGGAGATTTGGAATTTGGCAGGCCTTCTGAATTGCCATGGGCTTACTCTGTATAAGATACAGTCCTGTAACAATCTATGTCTGTACCTTTTCCTTGGTTACCTGGAGTTTTTACCTGAACACTTAGGCTTTCGTAAGATCTGTATGATCAAAGATTATACATTTTTATACATTTTACATCTATAATTCTTCAACATTTTACTATATTGAACTTAAAAATGTTATTTCTGGAGGCCAGCAGGTGACATGATGGTTAAGGTGCTGGACTCCCATGTGGCTGACCACAGTTCAAGTCCCAGACCTGGTGGCTTGGCTTGCTTTCTCAGTTTCCCTCTTTCTCTCTCTGTCTCTCTTCAGTAAATTAAGAGTAATAATAATAATAAATAAAATTAAAATTAAAAAATTTATTTTAAGACCAGCTGGTGGCATGTTGGTTGGAGCAACTTGGTCCTATGTAGCCAACTGTGCATTTCAAGGACTGACCTGGTGGCTTGAAAAACATGCTGGATGTATGTGTGTGTGTGTGCGTGTACGTGTGCAAGCTCCTGAGAGGAGAATGAAGAAGGAGGAGTTGTGTCATAGTCTCTCTCCAGTGTGCATATGTACCCTATAGTAAACTAAAAAAAGAAAAGTTATTTCATTAAGCATTGTTTGTATATCTGTTGCATTTCAGGCAATAAATTCTGAAAATGCGGAGAGAGACTATTAGTTGGTCTCTAGCTTGGAGGAATTTGGCATTTTAGCTAGTCTGGAATAGCTGCAAAGGTACACCTCTAAGATTCAAGAGACAACCTGCCACTCTTTGCAATCCTATAACTACTCCCATGCCTCTGGCTTTAATTGAGGTCAAGCTCTCCTTGAGAAGCTCCTAGCCATTAACTAGCACAGTGGAGGTACAAGCAATGACCGTTTTATCCAACATGAGACTTCTCCACAGGTAGTCTTTCTCATTGACATGACAAGAACTTTCTTAGTGCTGCCAGTCAAAAGCTCTTCCTACCTGGGGCTGGCAGGTGGCATGGAGGTTAAGGACCCTGTACTCCCACATGACTGACCTTGGATTGAGTCCCAGACATGATGGCTTGGTTTCTCACTTTCCCCTCTCTTTCTCTCTCTCTCTCTCTGTGTCCCTCTCTGGTCAAATTTAAATAAATAAATAAAGTTAAATAAAATAATTCTTAAAAAAACAAACAAACAAAAATAACCTCTTTCTACCCAAAGCTGATTTCTTCTCTACTCACAGGTATTAGAATTACATCATGATGTGGAAACTTCCTGCATACCCTTGCTCCTTTTATCCTTACATTTTATAAACATTAGCCCCGATAAATCTCTGTACTCCATCTTGTTATCTGCTTGTCAGAGTACCTGAGTGTCCAACACATAGACACACAAAATAATTGTTAAACAATTTGGAAACTATTACAGTTAGGATAGTTAGGAGTATGTACAAACTGTTTTGGAAAACTTATTTGCCTTTCACAAAGAGACTTTTTTTGTTATGTTTTCTACTTTGTACATGATCCACCTTTATTATAGAACATCTTCTATTGTACTGGGTCATCGGAAAAGTCATGATATATTTAAAAATTTTTTTAATCTAAGTGCATCATGACTTTTCTGACAATTCAATATTAAAATTGTATTTTTTGTGTATTTGTTACTACATTAGACTGTGAGCTCTTGAGAGACAATGACATTTTATTTTTATACTGAAAGGTCTTTTGTCAAGCTCGATGATGCCAACAACCCTTGAGGAATGGATCTGACTTTGAGGAAATCATCACTGGGGGAGAAATCAGTGACCTGGGCTATGTAGAATGAGCAGGTATTTTTCAGGGAACAAACGGGAACAATGAGTATTTGATAGAAGGACCATTATCTAGAATCTTGGACAAATATTCAGGAGTGAGCAAGGCACTTGGGTAGGGTAGGGTTTATAGTGCTTGAAGGTGTTGAGGAACAGGAGATGGTGATGGAAAGATAAATTAACCACACACAGTACAGTTACTCGCTGAATGCTTGTATTTAAATATCACATATAGGGAACCAGCAGTTAGCGTAATGGTGATGTGGCTGGACTCCCATGTAGTCGACTGGGATTTGAGTCCTGGACCCCGTGGCTTAAAACTCACGCCGGGCGCGTGTGCGTGCATGCCCAAGATCCCGAGAGGAGAATGGAGGAGAAGGGATTGCGGCGTGACCATCCCCCCTGGGGGGTGATTTCTCGCTTTCTGTCTCTATGTCTCTCTCTGTCTGTCTGGCAAGCGCATGCACCCTATAGCGAAAAACCTCTCCAAAAAAAAAAAAAAGGGAAAAAATAAATATCATGTATATCACTTTCAAAATATGCTGTTTGAGAAATTGTGTTTCTGTGTCTATGTGTGTGTGTGTGTAGTAAGAAGAGGTGAGATGACAGAAATAAAAAGGTTCTGCCTATAGCTCATTCTGTATAAAGAATAGAAGAAAATTATAGTGAAAAAATATCTGTGATTATGAATGTTTCCGTTTTCTATAGAAGCCAAGAGAAAAATAAATTTCTGTTTGCTTATGATACTATAGCAATGCAAATACATTCTCCAGTCTCATAACTGCAGAGCTATTTCTGACTATTCTTTGGCACATGAACCCTGTTATCTGCCAAATCCTTCTGGGTTTTCCTCTGGAATAACTCACTCCTTTCTTTCCATATCCATAATAGCATCGCTCTTCAGCAGGCATGACAAGCTTCCTGTTAAGTTTCTATATTGAGTCTCAATATCTCTAATTCAGACATTGTAGATCCTTACAATCACAAGAAAAACTTCCCACAGGAACTGTTTTATTACATTGTTTCCTTAGTTAGGAGTTTATGGTGGTTTTATGTTATTAATTTTGACATATATAAAGTGCTAAACCTGGCCTTCTAGACCTACTTCTAATTGGCCTCCAATTCCTACTTCCCTGTCTCACCATCTAACCAGCCTCAACTCTTGTAACTTATAACTTAACATGGCAAGGGTATCTTTGCATTTTATATACAATTAGTTTCTTTAAGCATTTCTTATATTTTCCCCATCTGGAAAATTCTTTCATTTCTACCAATGTATTTCCTAATTTACATACTCACTTTTACTCTAAGTTTACTCAGGTATGTGTATTTATAAATATATAAAATATGTACATATATATTTTCTCACTTTATTCATATATGTTTCAGTTTTCCTTTTATTTATTTATTTATTGAACTCCATTTGTTATTATTTTTTAATTTGGTCAGAGAGAAAGAGAGAGGGAAAGTGAGAAAGCAAGCTATCAGGTCCAGGATTCAAACTGCAGCCAGTCATATTAGGTAAAGACTCAGTCTTTTAAGCCTGCTTTTTTCTTTTTACCATTTATTTATTCATTTTTACATTTTTTCACAAATGTCTACATATCAAAAAATTTTTGCTCATACTCCATGGCTCTTGATACTTAATAAACAACTTAAAAAATTTTGGAATACTGAATTTTAAAAATCATGTTCAAAATATTTCTTATAATTTTGTTTGTGACTCTATAACAACAGACAGTATGGTTTTAAATATTTTCTCAAATTATTTAAAAGCAAATGCCCGGCACACTAGTCACACATAAACCTTCTCAATTCAGCCCTGCCTACCAAGTGTTCTGTGATATACCCTCTGCTAGCAAAGATCAGTCTCTTTTTCTTCCTTCAAAGTCTTTCTCAAGATAATCTCTGGTGTGGCTGCTGTTTTGCAATCTCTACTGATTACAATGCTGGGCTGGAAAGTCAGGTTATTTTATGTTACAAATTCTTTTTTATATCTTCTCTAATCCTCTCTGCCAGGCAGAACTATTTATGGTGCCAGGCCATATTTCTGAGTTTCTGTTGGCTTACTTGAGATCCACCTTGATTCCACAGTTTTCTGATTAATTTTCAGGAATGATATCCCCTGTCCAATAATGAGTATTTCCAATTTTTGATTCAATGCAACAAGCATTATTGAACTTATGCAAATAACACTTCTGCCAAAAAATAAGAATACTCCCAAATATTTCCAATTCAAGAGGGATCAGGAAGGAAGAAAAGTTTATATTTCCATTTAAAGAAACAAACAAGAAAAGTATCTTAACAAATTGCTGAACCTATCAACAACTCAAAAAAAAGTAAAATGTTTAAATTGGGAAAACAAAGCATAGTAAAAAAAAGAAATCATTAATTTTTTACTCAAAAGTCATAAAATTCTATTTCA
>NW_006205542.1:3860497-3874046 GCF_000334495.1 Tupaia belangeri chinensis
TTACACAAAGAGTTACTCTTGTGTTTTTTTTTTTTTTTTTTGAGAGGTTTTTGTCAATAGGGTGTGTGCGCGCGCCAGACAGATAGAGAGAGAGAGACAGAAAGCGAGAAATTACCCCCCAGGGGGGATGGTCATGCCGCAATCCCTTCTCCTCCATTTTCCTCTTGGGATCTTGGGCATGCACGTACACGCACCCGGCATGAGTTTTAAGCCACCAGGTCCGGGATGCGAACCGCGGTCGACTACATGGGAGTCCAGCAACATAGCCATTAAGGTAACTACTGGTCCCTAATCTGATTTTAATACTTTTGAGGAAGGTTTTGATTTCCTGAATGACAGCCTTTATCTCTAATAGCTCCATTTGATTCTTTTTTATGGTGTATATTTCCTCTTTCAGATCATGGAAGACTTCAACACCTCCTGGAACTCATTGTCTCTTTTCTCCTGCATCTTCTGGAGTTCATTATCTCTCAGCTCTTGCATCTTGTTTAGTTTTGTCACTATGAATATTCTGAACTCTCTATCAGACATTTCCATGAGTTCTACTGTAGAGTCTGTGGATGATGAGGGATTGTTTTTTTCCCGTTGGGGAGAGATATTTTCTTGATTTCTCGTGTTTCTTGTGCCTCTGTGGTTGTTTCTGGTCATTTTCTGACAAAATATGTCCTCTACTATGCTTCACAATGTGGTATCCACAGAAAGATTAGGAGTTCAGATGTATAAAAAGAAATTTTTTCATTAAAGCAGGAGGTTCAACAAGCGGTGAGTATTTCAATGACTCTGAAAGTATTCAGATGCTTGGCTACTGTTCACCTAGGCCTATCTAGACATTCAGTGTGTGGAGAGTGAAGCTTATAGTGGGAAAGTAAGGTTAAAAAATTAAAAAATAAATAAAGGAAAAAAAATAGAAAAATACTACCTAAAAAGAGGGGAAAACATTTTTTTACACATAAAGTATAAAAACTGCGTGGCATACCACAATCCAGCTTCTGAAATTAGCAGGTGAAAGAAAAGGCCCAAGGTTATCAATGGTTGAAAAATTTTTAAAAGAAATTAAAAATTTAAAGAGAGAGAGTACAAGACAGAAAGACAGACTACCAGAGACAGAGAAAAGATGGAAGTAACCCTACTTTGTTTAAATATTTCGGGATTCTAGGATATGGCGTTTAGAACATAGCTTCCCTGAACATGCCAGGACACCCCTCAGATTTAAAATGGCTTCTTGTCTGAATATTTCGGAGGTCTAGGAGATGGAGTTTAGAACATAGCTTATCTGAACACGCCAGGAACACACCTCAGTTTTAAAATGACTTCTTGTCTGAATCCTTTTAAGTCTTTTTGGTATTCAGATAATATAAGTACCTATTATAAATTACATGAGCTCTTAAATACTAGTACATTGATAAGCACACATCCCTGAGGTAATGTAGTTTTTAACTGTTTGTCTTCAATCACCTATTGTATAGATCTCTGTCTTTTTCTTCTCATGCAGTTCTCAAAATCAGGATGTCTGGGGACCAACAGTTAGCATAATGGCTATGTCGCTGGATTCTCACATAGTTGACTGCAGTTCACGTCCCAGACCTGGTGGCTTAAAACTCACGCTGGGCGCGTGTGCGTGCGTGCCCAAGATCCCGAGAGGAGAACGGAGGAGAAGGGATTGCAGCGTGGCCATCCCCTCTGGGGGGGGGATTTCTTACTTTTTGTCTCTCCGTCTCTCTCTGTCTGTCTGGCGAGTGCACGCGCCCTATAGCAAAAACCTCTCCAAAAAAAAAAAAAAAATCAGGATGTCTTAACTGGGGATGGAAGAATGAGGAAGAGCAAGAAGGTACAAGAGAATGTTTCTGGATAGCACACCCCAGGAGTCTAATTACAGTCATGGAAGGCATTTCTAATAAGAAGACATTTTCTCAGAATTATGGCTTGTTCCTCTGTTCAAGAAGCTTAGTTGACCCTAAATGAACAAAGCATACATTTTCCCTTCACCCTGCCGAAAATCATTGATCTCCAAGCTATGGTATCCTTAGATTACTCTACAACTGGATTTATTTTGAGACTCAATATTATTATAGCTAATCATCGTATTTTCATATATCAAAAACTTGGATTCAGCTGAAATCTTTTGAACATAACCAGTGAGTTAGAACTAGTCAATGCGAGTAATTAGGCAAACATAAGAGAAGAGAAATATTTATTTTTTTAGTGGTTTGTTCTTTCTTTCTTTCTTTCTTTCTTTCTTTCTTTCTTTCTTTCTTTCTTTCTTTCTTTCTTTCTTAATCTTGTTTATATTACATTGAATCACATATAACTTTACAGTTTATTACATTTCTTTTTCCAGAAGAGAATCACTTGTGTTTTTAAAAATTACCAAGATTGACAGCTGTTAATGAACAAGTTGATTAATAAATCACCATACTAACCCACCAGAAAATATTGAAAAAACAAAAACAAAAACAAAAAAACACTGCACTAAGAGGCAGGACTCTTGGCTTCTCTGAGCTAAAAGTTATGCCACTGTCTTTCTGGACATGGATCCTTGGACCTCAGTACTTTTGTACCATGAGGCTAATGTACCTTACCCACTCGTAGTGCTGATAGTCTCTTTAAATGTCTGCTTAACTCTTACTTATGTCTAGTAAGTACATAGTTTTTGGTCTACTTTTAGAAGACTGTATAGAATCTTAGAAAAATAGAAGCATAGGTGCAGACATCTTCTTTGGACATTGTTATCTCTAATAAATTTTACAAATTTACAAAGAATATACATATATTGTCAACAAGTTCTCAGAGAGGATATCTTAAAAAGTCCAGAAATACCTTTTTTTTTAAATCACATGTCAATCCTTCAAAAATTGAGGAAATCAGTTATGTTGTAAAACACAAGTTACAGCCTCACTTGTAATAAGGCAAATTTTCTTTTTAAATACCTGAAGATGGAAAATAAAAGCCTCATACCATCATCCCTAAAATATCTGTGTTTTCCCCTCTTATTCCTCCAAAGTCAAGTCTATTAGCGAGTCTGTGACTATGGAAGAGAGGCAGAGAAGAGAGGGCAGCAACGGGAAGCCTGTAGAAGCCTGCAGCTGGCTTCTTTTCATAAACTGCTGTGTCAGCTGCTCGAGATTGTTGTTTCCCAAGGGCGGAAGTCTGTCTTTTCCCTTTGTTTTTCCACGGTTCCTAGCAAAAGCTATATAGTCAACAATTATTTGTTGAACAGACAAATGATTTGAGTTGTGCTTCACTTTAGTCAACTGTTTAAATTATATTGTTTTGCTTTCTTTCCTCTTTTTTTTTTTTTTTTTTTTAAGAGAGATTTTTTGTTATAGGGCATATGTGCTTGCCAGAGAGATAGCGACATAGAGACTCCTTAGGGGAGATGGACATGCTGTAAACCCTTCTCCTACATTCTCCTCTTGGGATTTTGAACATGCACACACATGCACCTGGCATAAGTCTCAAGCCTCTGGGTCTGGGACTTGAATCACAGTTGGCCGTATAGGAGTCCAGCGATGTAACCATTATGCCGTCTGCTGGTCCTAAGTTAGGTCATGGTTTTAGATATTCAACTCCTCCAATTTTTTTTCATGTTGCTTTCTTACCATTATTCACATCCTACTTTTTTTCTGTGTTCATTTAGGGTCACCTAAGCCTCTTGAACAAAGAGTTTCAGAAATTCAGCAATTGAAAGTCTCATGTTTATTTCTGTCTTACTTTCTCTGAAGTAAGTGGTTTAGGTTGGCTGTTGCCTGTGTTACATGCAATTCTGATGATCTAGGTGGATAGTGGCATTGATGAGGTCATCAAGTGACTTGCAGAGTCCCTCAACCAGAGAAAAGAGGAAACAGCAGAAATCTGGGGCCAGGGAATTTCACTTAGGCAAGCAATATGGAAGTTAGACACATAACTTTTGTTCCAGTTCCGTGAGGAAGCTGTTAATCATAGACCACACTCAGGGCATGGCGCTAGGCAGCCCAGTCACAGCTAGCACTCCGTCACAATGCAGAGAGGGGAGAATTGCTTAACTTTTTTGGTGGACAGCTCGCACTCTCTGCCATGTCTTCTTTTCCTCCCAGCAATTTGCCTTAGTTTTCTTACATACTTGAGCTCTAAAAAACATTTCAAAGAAAACTTGCATCCCCCCTCCACCCCATTGGGCCCTGACATCTATGTCCTCACAGTGGTTTTGCTTTAAAGAGATCTTTACCTATGGGTGGTGATATTACTCACGTAAAAGATATTTATGTCTGGTCTCAGTTACTCTGATATAGTTGAAGAATCTATAGATTATTTCTAAGATCTTGACATTTCTTTGTTTATAATAAAAAAGCCTTAGATTTTTATTGTTGAATTTTCAGAAAAATACCAGATGAATGATTTAAACCAAAGAATGAAAAATGCTTAAAATAAAGGGAGAGTGGGGCCAGTTGGTGGCATGGTGGTTAAAGTGGCCGGATCCCACGTAGCTGACTGTTCCATTTGAATCCTGGGCTCAGCAGCTTGAAAGATACACCCCCAAAATCCTGAGGAGAATGGAGAAGGGATTGCAGTACACCATGTCCCTTTGGGAGAGTGCTTTTTCACTTTTCCTCTCTCTCTCCCATGAGTATGCATACCCTAAAAAAGAAAATAACAATAATGGGAGAGTATCTTGTACTACAATAAATTTTAAAGCAAATAATATTATTGAGTCTATTAGCCTAATTAGTCTTTGGTTTGAAACAAATTTCCTGTGTAGTTTGTTAAATTATACCTGCAATGCACTACCACATTTCCTGTGAGAATTTTTTTTTAAGAGAGATTTTTTGTTATAGGGCATATGTGCTTGCCAGAGAGATAGCGACATAGAGACTCCTTAGGGGAGATGGACATGCTGTAAACCCTTCTCCTACATTCTCCTCTTGGGATTTTGAACATGCACACACATGCACCTGGCATAAGTCTCAAGCCTCTGGGTCTGGGACTTGAATCACAGTTGGCCGTATAGGAGTCCAGCGATGTAACCATTATGCCGTCTGCTGGTCCTAAGTTAGGTCATGGTTTTAGATATTCAACTCCTCCAATTTTTTTTCATGTTGCTTTCTTACCATTATTCACATCCTACTTTTTTTCTGTGTTCATTTAGGGTCACCTAAGCCTCTTGAACAAAGAGTTTCAGAAATTCAGCAATTGAAAGTCTCATGTTTATTTCTGTCTTACTTTCTCTGAAGTAAGTGGTTTAGGTTGGCTGTTGCCTGTGTTACATGCAATTCTGATGATCTAGGTGGATAGTGGCATTGATGAGGTCATCAAGTGACTTGCAGAGTCCCTCAACCAGAGAAAAGAGGAAACAGCAGAAATCTGGGGCCAGGGAATTTCACTTAGGCAAGCAATATGGAAGTTAGACACATAACTTTTGTTCCAGTTCCGTGAGGAAGCTGTTAATCATAGACCACACTCAGGGCATGGCGCTAGGCAGCCCAGTCACAGCTAGCACTCCGTCACAATGCAGAGAGGGGAGAATTGCTTAACTTTTTTGGTGGACAGCTCGCACTCTCTGCCATGTCTTCTTTTCCTCCCAGCAATTTGCCTTAGTTTTCTTACATACTTGAGCTCTAAAAAACATTTCAAAGAAAACTTGCATCCCCCCTCCACCCCATTGGGCCCTGACATCTATGTCCTCACAGTGGTTTTGCTTTAAAGAGATCTTTACCTATGGGTGGTGATATTACTCATGTAAAAGATATTTATGTCTGGTCTCAGTTACTCTGATATAGTTGAAGAATCTATAGATTATTTCTAAGATCTTGACATTTCTTTGTTTATAATAAAAAAGCCTTAGATTTTTATTGTTGAATTTTCAGAAAAATACCAGATGAATGATTTAAACCAAAGAATGAAAAATGCTTAAAATAAAGGGAGAGTGGGGCCAGTTGGTGGCATGGTGGTTAAAGTGGCCGGATCCCACGTAGCTGACTGTTCCATTTGAATCCTGGGCTCAGCAGCTTGAAAGATACACCCCCAAAATCCTGAGGAGAATGGAGAAGGGATTGCAGTACACCATGTCCCTTTGGGAGAGTGCTTTTTCACTTTTCCTCTCTCTCTCCCATGAGTATGCATACCCTAAAAAAGAAAATAACAATAATGGGAGAGTATCTTGTACTACAATAAATTTTAAAGCAAATAATATTATTGAGTCTATTAGCCTAATTAGTCTTTGGTTTGAAACAAATTTCCTGTGTAGTTTGTTAAATTATACCTGCAATGCACTACCACATTTCCTGTGAGAATTTGGCAAAAAAAAAAGTTTTTCTCAATTCTCTTTCTCTGAATTATAATCTATAAATATGAGGGGTCTTCAAAATAATAATGAAGATTTGCATTAGGAAACCACTACGTATGGATTTCAGAATCTTTTTGCATTTTTAATTCCATTTTTTCCACAAATTTTTCCATTTTCTTTTCTATATTCTTTAATAACTCTGAAGTGAATAGAGCTTATAAGGGTCAATTTTGAGTATTCATAAACATTTTCTCCAAAAAGAATGGCCGTGTACAAGAGAGATCTATTACAATTAATTTTTTTTTTAATCTATTTCTGTATGCTTTCCCTTTTATGTACTTTCACCTAACCTTTGAGGATACTGCAGATCTGTTTCTTTGGCAAAGTAATTTCAATGAGAGTTGGAATAAAAGATTGCTTAGTTTTAATGGCTCTGTCAACAGCTAACTTTCTGTATTTGCACATACAGGGAAGTACAAAACACATCATTGTTTTTTATACCCTTAAGGGCATCTGAGTTATTAATTGTCAATTTTAGAGATGCTGACAAGTATAGACAGAGGTACAAAAGCTTTTTTTCACAATTTTAAAAATTGAATTATAGAGAAAAATTGTGATGTTTACATACTAAGTAAGATGGATTTCTACTTAATTTTGTTCTTACTGCATTTTGTTTTTTGTTCAGAACAACTATTTTTATTACAGAGGTATAGAGAAAGATGACATGGTAAGTGCTTTATTAATTGCCCAACCATCATGACTTAAAATGGAGGGACTTTTAGACCAGGTCTAGTCTGATATGACTGGTATAATTGAGCCTAAGACAGCATTTACAGATGTTTATATGAGTAGGAAGAAAGAATTGGGGGACAGTAATAATAGTAATCAACATGAGAGTGCTTAGATGCGAGGACTTCAAAAAGCCTGTGGAAAACTGGTATTCAAATATGAGTTTATTTTGATTCAAAAAATATTTTAAAGACCATGTGTGGTTTTCCCATAATACACATTTTCACCAATATTTTGAAGAGCCCTCTCATTTCAGATACTGTGCTTAACACTTTATATTCACTATTGTTTATGCAAATACGGTTACAATTTTTAACTGACGTTATGTTTTCATTAAGGAAACAGAGTGATTAGAATCTGACACTCTTTAAAGAAACCATTTAAATTGCCCCTAATTTTCTTCTAATGGGGGTAGAAAAGTTAAAAATTAGAACAATTAGTTCTTAGGATTTTTCCTTTGAAGTTTGTCTTTCACTATTTTTGTTCTATTAATCCCAGGTGAAATAACTTTTTCCCATAAACTCTGTATTTAAGAGTTTTGAATAATATAAATAATGATAGATTGACAGAGCAGTTCTCTTCCCCAATATTTACATTTTTGTAGAGAAAAATTCGCAGTGGGATGGGAGGGACTTGATGAAAGAGAAGATCCCACAGAAAAGGTCAGTTGTGTTCCCCTGTGGAGATAACTTGGAGGGAGTGAAGGGAAAACGCTTTCCCCAAAGTGTGAGGATGAATATCCTGCCCTTTCTACACTTTGGCTCTGTGTTTATTTGGTCTCTGTGGTGCCGGGGAAGGCGATCTCGTTTCATCCTCACATGGTGAACACTATACTGCCTTCCAGTCCCCCTTGGGGATTTTGCAGGGTGTCATTTCATGTTGGATATGTGGATGGTGTGCAAAGGCGGAAATGAGCTAATGCATTTTATTATAGGATGTTGCTTTTTAAAAGTGTTTATTCCTAATGGTTCTTTGTCAAAATAGAATATAATGTGTGGAAAAACTGAAACATTCCAGGGGAAGTGGAAAGGACCAGCACCTGCAGAATCAGATACTTGCTCTGTGTAATCCTCTGGACTTTTGCCAAAAGGCTTCAGAGGAAGAGATACTGTTCCTGGAAGGAGTCCTTGTGGGGGCTCTGTGGTTGTACATTCTTTATATAGGTTTTTTTTTTTTTTTTTTTTTTTTTTTTTTTTTTTTTTTTTTTACTTTTAGAAGGCAACATTTATTTTATGAATTAAAAGGCACATGAACTATGAATTAAAAGGTACGTGAACAAAATGTGCCATTATGTCATCTTCAGGTGAACAAGGTGATATATGAGATTTCTTTTTAAAAATATTTGTCTGGAAGTTGAGATTGAAGATGTGGGTCCAGTAACCATAGATGTGGTGTCTCAGTTTCTCAGCTCCAGTGCTCATGTTGATATTCCAGAGAAAATGGAACCAGGATGTGTCTTTTCTTTAAAAATGAGGCTTTATTCCCTGCTGTGATGGGTAAAGATCTGTATTTTGTTTCCGATTGGTGGTATGACTACAGAGATGTTTTGCAAGATTAAAGGATTCTTCTGGGAATAGAAACCAATGCACTGATGTTGTAGATGGATGGAATTGTTCCTAGGGATGGAGTAGCAGCAAGCTGGCACTGCAGTGGGCCTGTGCAGCAAGCTGGCTGGGTTTGCTAGGTTTCTGGGACTCCTTGAAGGTCGGCTAATTTGAATAATCAGTTGGTTCCTGGGCATAGGTGCTGTCTCTAGTTGTATGGTACCTGGTCCTGGGGCAATTAGAGATAATATGTAATGAGCCCATGAGTGTGAGAACCTGATAAGGAATGTGGTTTGGATGTGAACTTAACCAACTACTCAAGAAAACGAAACCAATGAAGGACTCAAAATTGGAGTAAGAGATCATTAAAAAACAGCACTTCCTCTCCCTGACCATACTTAAATGGGATTTATTTCTTATTTAAAATGGTTTAAATATGAGTGTTAATTCAAAAAAAAGTAGGTACCACACAAAGCCTCAGCTCTGCGCATGCTTTGCTCCAACTCTTGCACCATTGTATAAACATTCAGGCAAAAATCAATACCTAAGAGTCAATGGCAACAGCAATAAAGAATACTCTCACATGTTTCCTTCCTTTTTTAAAAAAAATTTCCGTCAGGTTGGGAGGGAAGGAAAAGTTGAAGGCTGTGAGTTTGTGAATATCAGGGTGGTTGGCTTTGATGATGAAGGTGCTACTGCTGAGTTAGGGCAGAAGCTCAGTTCTCTTCCAAAGTATCCTTTCTCAGGTATAATTGCGGAGCCTGAATCAGCTCTCCAGGATAGTAGCAAGAAGGAATTTGTGAACACCTAGGAAGTGAGAAAATTAAGTTGCATATTCATGATCACATGAATCTGGTATCTGGTCCTGCTTTAGGTTTTAATTGAGTTTGTTTCTGGAAGACACATGAAGCTCTGGATGGGTCTCAGAAGACCTTTGCATGAACTGTGAGTAGACATTCTACATACAAAAAAACCCTGAAAACTTTGGTTACTCACATGGACCCATGAACACTCCAAATGTCCAGGTAAGGAGTGAGAGTCCAGACAAGTCAATCAAAATCAACCATATCTTCTTGAACTCTTTTAAAAGTACAGATTAATCTAATGAGTGAATCCAGAACTAGAGTTTTCCTGATTGATGTTCACCAACACCTGTTATGTTTGTTCCTACCAGGGAAATTTTATGTTATTGTAAGGGCCACAGAGGTCATTCTTCTTGAACTGAGGTCCAGATAAGCTGCCTGACCTGAGGAAAATCTATGAATCAGATATTTAAATATTTCTCAAGGTCCATATGAAAGAAAGATTTATTGGACAACTTCAGGTGCGACTTTATTCTATTTGTCCAAATGAATTCTGTTTTGTTAGGGACTGGATGACATCACTCTGATAGCGAGGGGTCCTTGGTGACATCAATAGTTGCTTGAGTTATTGTAGAAACTGGGTTAGGGTAGAGCTTTGTTCCAAAGGGTATATAAAACTTTTGTTTATGACGGTTACATTTTTATGTGCCATACGCTTGAATCTTGAAATTGAAACCAATTTATAAATGGTAAAATCAGCATGTCTGACTTTTTATTATGGTTATTCATGAGACTTTATTGCTGCCTGAGAGTATTTTGGGTTCTCTAAACCTGATCTTTTTTTTTTGTTGTTGTTGTTTAAAAGGGACACTCATAAGTATTATTTATATTCTAGACATAGAACACAAGAAAAATTTTCAAATAAATGATATCCTCCTGGAAATGCTTTATGGGAGTAATTAAAATCTTTTCCAGAAAGCTGATCATACTAATGGAACATTCTTATCCATCTGTAATGCCAAATTATAACTGGCTATGGCATGAATGTTTGTGTTGCCCCTAAATATATATGTTGAAATAATAACCCTCAAAGTGATGCTATCAGGTGGTGGGGATTTGGGGGACAGTGAATATTTTATATTCTTATAAAATAGGTCCAAGAGAGCTCTTGGCTCTTTCTACTACGTGAGGACACAGAGAAGGTACCTTCCATGAGGAGAGGCCCTCACTAGACAAGGAATATGCCCATTCCTTTATCCTATTCTTCTCAGCTTCCAGGACTGTGAGACATAAATTTCTGTTATTTATTAGCTATCCAGTTTATGGTAGCTTGTGATAGCAGCCTGAATGGACTAAGACGACTTCGGGAGTAGAACTCTAGAGAAACTATTGAAAAGTTTTCCTACCTTAATTTAAGCCCTGGGGCAAGAGAAGGAAGATGTAAAGGACAGATATTTAACTGATAAAGAAGGTAGGAAAAATGTCTGCTTTATAGGAGACTATAGTTTTTGACAAGGGACAAAAGAATGTTGAAGATGAGGTCTATAGAGGCAGACTGTCCACATTGATTTGTCAGAGAAAAAAAAATCAATACAACAATGAAAAAAATACAAATATAAAAGCAATGAATACAGAAACACTACTTACATAGCATTTACACTGGATTTGCTATTATAAGTGATCTAGGAATGACTGAAAACATGTGAGAGGATGTGCTTAGGTTATACACAAATATTATGCTATGTTATATAAAAGACTTGAGCATTCTGGTTTCCTTGGAGGTTCTGGAATAAATACCTCTTGGGTACCAAAGGATAATATATTCTATTCTATATATTTCATGCCTCATTAATCAAACTCCTATTGAAAGCTTTAATTTAGTGTATCAACATTATGAAACCTTGTGCAGATATTTATACTGTTTTTGTAGTTACTTTCTGAGGGAAAAATAACTAGGTGTGTGCATCAGATAAGGTTCAGCCCAGGAAATAAACATTGTAGGCATTTTATACAAAAGAAGATTTACTATGAGGCATTGGGTCCTGATAAATGTCATTGGCAGGGTGGAGGAGTAGCAGTCATGGGCGTTACCACCAAACTGTTTGTTTCAAGGTTCAAACTTCAATTAATAGATCTGGAGAGTAAAAGGCTGCTGTTACTTCTGATATCACCATTCTCAGACCAAGTTGTCTCATGGGAAGACAGTGAGTACACATTAGAATGTGGACTCTGACCACCACAGAAACGTATAAGCTGGAAATTGATAGTTAATTGCCCCTACTCACAGGAGAATGGTCTCTGCCTAGTGTTTTGCCTTTCAAGTCTTACAGCCATGTATTGAGTTGTCAAAATGAAATCACATCTGAATCCTGGTTGTTAGAAAGTTTGGGGAATGCAGTATTAAATATCTGGCTCCTGAAATGAGAGCGTGGTTGCGAAGGGGAACACAGAGGTGGGTAGGAAGGACTGCCTGATACAGAAAGGCATTCAACAGAAGAGGACCCTGAGGCAGAGAAAGTTAAGGAACTTTCTAAATGATACAAGATGGTGGTGGTGTCAGGCATTCCACACTCTTCATTAATGATTTATCTTTTAAATTTATCAGTCTTTTCCTATAAGTATTTTTTTCTTTATTTTTTTCATGTAAATTGGTAATATATTAGCATTGGTATGGTTTGATAAGGGGCTTCCAGTAAATGTGCCAAGTTACATGGAGGAGATAGAACAAGATACATCAAGGGCAGGCTTTTACTTCTACTCATTCTTTTGTAGTCCTACTTGGCAGAGAAGCCCTGGATGGGGCTGACCTTCATGTCTTACAAGCTCTTGGTGTGAATGGCCATCACCCCAGGGGGTGATTATTCGTTTTCTGTCTCTCTGTCTCTTTCTTTCTGGTGAGCTCACATGCCCCATAGCAAAACCTCTCAAAAAAAAAAAATAGATTGATTTAAGTCTTTCCAATTCAGAGTTGTTTGAAATTCATTATGTATAAAATATTTTAAAAAATGGCACAAAATAATTCCTCAGTGAGTATTGTTACCATTGTCATCATCTCACTTTTCCTTGCTTACACCAAAGCAAGGAAACATTGTTAGAGAAAATTACACAACTGAGATTTATTGGTTTCTCTTTGAATTCATGATTATAGCCTTCAGATTGGCTTTCAACTCTGCCCAGCAATCAGTATGTTCTCTATTAAACTGACTTCCCACTCAGGGAGATTACTTGTTACACTTTCTTCATCCCACATCCTTTCACTCTGCTGGCAGATGATCTCAGCTCACTCTTACTTGATACAATACAGATTAATTTGGAAACTTTCTCATTTTACCTATACTAGGTTGTTTCTCTCTGCATTTCCATCCACTTCTCTTTCTTGCTCCTCATTTCCATGAAGGAAGGGGCCCTCCTTTGATGAGAGCCAATTCTCCTTGCTCCTTATATTTTCTTCTCCATTCTCTCCCAGGATTCTGCTCCTCTTGTTATCTACTTTCCCATTGGATCTTTTTTTTTCTTTTTTCTTTTCTATTATCATAATCTTGCTTAGATTACATGGAATCATGTATAACTTTAAAGTGTATTACATTTCTTTTTCCAGAAGAAATACCATGCATATCAGTCAAGACAAAGACATTACTATCCACATCATCATCAATAAATAACTTTTCATAATTTTTTCCAGATTATTATTGTTATTATCATTATTTTTTAAACATTCAATCACTATTTATTATTTTGTTTATAAAAAGACTTTACCCAACATGAAACACTTCTCAGACCAGTTCAGTTGAGAATACTGTACATGTTATCATCAACAGGTAATAAACCATTTCTGTGTCCCACTAATGTCATGCTTCTCTGTTTTTTTCTCTTGATATCCTTCTCCATAGTCTTCCCTTCTCCTACCCCATTCCACACTGTCTCCAGCATTGCTAACTATTTTCACTGCTTTTATGCCCTCCCGTATATCAATCATCGATCTCTACCATAAAGTGTAGATATTTGGTGTATATTAACTGGATACATACAGTGTCTTTCTTTCATATCCTGGTTTCCTTCACTCAGCAATAAATCCTCCATATTTGACCACTTTCTATCAAATGCCAGGTTTTTTTTTTTGTTTGTTTGTTTTTTAACGGCTGGGGAGGATTTCA
>NW_006205542.1:3874516-3895064 GCF_000334495.1 Tupaia belangeri chinensis
TTGAGCATTTCCTCATATGCTTTTTGGCTGTTTGTATGTCTTCCTTAGAGAGATTTTTGTTCAGCTCATTTTCCCATCTTTTAATTGGGTTAATCTTTTTTTTTTTTTTTTTCCTGAGTAAGCTGCTTGAGTTCCCTGTGTATTCTGGTTATCATTTCCTTGTCTGAGGTATATTTTACAAAAATATTCTCCCATTCTGAGGGTTGTTGATTCACACTTGTTGCTGTGTCTTTTGCTGTGCAGAAACTTCTTAGTCTGATATAGTCCCACTTGTCTATTTTAGGGATTATTTCCTGTTCTTTGGGAGTCTTATTTAAGAAGTCTTTGCCTACCACAATGTCTTCCAGAGTTTCCCCAGTATTTTCCACTAGCAGTTTTATAGCTTATGATCTTAGGTTCAGATCTTTGATCCATTTTGAGTTGATTTTGTTAATGATGAAAGATGGGGGTACAGTTTCTGCAGGTGGATACCCAGTTTTTCCAGCACCATTTACTTAAGAGGTTTTCCTTTTCCCAATGAATTGACTGGTATCCTTTATCAAAATAAGTTGACCGTAAGCTTTGGATTTTATTGGGTTATTTGAGTCTCTATTCTGTTCTATTGGCCCACCTGTCTTTGTGCCAATACCATTCTGTTTTGATGATCACAGCTTTATAATATATCTTGGGGTCATGGAGTCATATGCAACCCACTCCACTCTTCTTGTGCAGGATTGCTTTGGCAATAGGAGGTCTTTTATGATTCCAGACAAATTCTATGATTGTCTTTTCTAGATCTGTGAAGAATACCCCTGGTATTTTGATTGGAATTGCATTAAATATGTAGATTAATTTGGGTAGAATTGCCTTTTTTTTTTGAGAGGTTTTTGCTAAAGGGTGGATGCACTCTCCAGAAAGACAGAGAAAGAGAGACAGAGAGATAGAAAGTGAGGGACCAGCAGTTAGTTTAATGGCTTTCTGTCTCTATGTCTCTCTCTGTCTGTCTGGCAAGTTCATGCACCCTACAGCAAAAACCTCTCCAAAAAAGAAGAAGAAAGTGAGAAATCACCCCCCCCCCAACCACACAGGGAGATGGGCACACCACAATCTCTTCTCCTCTATCTCTATTCTCCTCTTGGGATATTGGGCATGCACGCACACACACCTGGTGTGAATTTAAGCCACCGTCTGGGACTCAAACTACGGTTGACTACATGGGAGTCCAGCAACATAGCCATTACATCAACTACTGGTCCCAGAATTGCCATTTTGATTACATTAATTCTTCTAATCCAGGAACATGGGATGTCCTTCCACTTTTTTATGTCCTTATTAATATCTTTTTAAAAAATTTCATAGTTTTCTTTGTAAAGGTCTTTGACTTTCATAGTTAGGTATATCTCTAGGTATCTTATATGTTTTGTGACTATGGTGAAAGGGATTCCTTTCTTTAGCTCTACTTCATTCAACTTGTTCATATATAGAAATGCTATAGATTTTTTGATGTTGATTTTGTATCCTGCCACTTTACTGTATTTATTTATTACTTCATGAAGTTTTTCCATGGAAACCTTTGAGTCTTCTAAGTATACCATCACGTCATCTGTGAATAAAAATATTTTCAACTCTTTTTTGTCTATTCGAATGCCTTTTATATTGTTCTCTTATCTGTTTTTTTTTTCTTTCTTCTTTATCAGTCTAGCCAATGGTATTTCAATCTTGTTAATATTTTCAAAGAACCAGTTTTTGCTTTCATGTATTTTCTGTATGGTTTGTTTATATTCTATTTCATTTATTTCTGCTTTAACCTTTATTATTTCTTTTTGCCTGGCATTTATTGCATTTTTTTCCTTGTTGCTTTTCCAATTTCCTGAGGTATGAGGTTAGGTTATCTATTTGCCAACTTTTCATCTTTTTCTTATGTGCACTAATTACTATGAATTTCCCTCTTGTGATTGCTTTTGCCATGTCCCATTGATTATGGAAACTTGTATACTCATTGATACTTGTTTCCATAAATTTTTTGATTTCTGATGTAATTTCTTCAGTAGTTAAGAAGTCATTCAGAAGTAGGTTGTTTGGCTTCCATGTGTTTGTGTATTTTCTAGGGTATTTCTTGAAATTAATATTGAGTTTAATTCCATCATGGTCAGAGAAGATGGTGGATATAGTTTCTATGTCTTGGAATCTGTAAGGACTAGATCCATGTCCTATCATATGGTCAATCTTTGAAAAGATTCCATGCCAAGGTGAGAAAAATGTATATTCTGTGGTCTTAGGATGAAAGTTCTATAGATATCTCTCAAGCCCATTTGATTTATATTACCATTTATGTTCTGTATTTTTTTATTTATTTTTTGTCTAGAAGGTCTGTCTAAAGGAGATAATGGGGTGTTGAAATCCCCAGCAAGTATAGTGTTGCTATCTATCTCTCCTTTTAGCTTTTAGCTCCAGCAGTCTTTCCTTCACATATTTAGGTGCTCCTGAGTTGGGTACATAGATATTTATAAGTGTTATGTCTTCTTGCTGAATTAGCCCATTTACTATTATATAATGCCCTTCATTGTCTCTTCTTACAGTCTTTGTTTTGAAGCCTATTTTGTCTTAAATCAGTATTGCAACTCATTCTTTTTTTATTTCAATTTGCATGGAATATCTTTTTCCAGCACTTCACTTTTAGTCTATGTATGTTTTTATCCATAAGTGTATTTCTTATAGGCAACAGATAGAGGGTTTTTTTTTTCTTCCCATTCAGTCAGTCAGTGTCTCTTCATTGGAGAATTTAATCCATTAACATTCAATGTTATTATCAATATTTCCAGACCTGTTCCTTGTCTCTTTTCTCTTGCATCTCAGTTAGTTTGGTCAATACTAATATTATCAATTGCTTATCTGACATGTTCACTATGTCCATTGTGTTATTTGTAGGTGATGTGGGATTGACAATTTCCCTTGGGGGAGAGACATTTTGTTGGTTGCTTACATTTCTTAAGCTTCTGCAATTGTTCCTAGTCATCTGGTGATCTATAGTTCCTTCCTAACTTATTCAAGGTACTGAGTGTTCAAAAGTGTGCAGGAGTAGAAAATTGGTGATCTCTCTTCTGGTCTGCCTTGCTGTTGCTCACCAGTACCCTGCAATGTTGTCACTGGTGACCCAAAGTCCACCTTGTTTCTAAAGAGTAATGGGCCTCCCAGGCGCGTGTGCATGCGTGCCCAAGATCCCGAAAGGAGAATGGAGGAGAAGGGATTGCGGCATGACCATCCCCCCTGGGGGGTGATTTCTCGCTTTCTGTCTCTATGTCTCTCTCTGTCTGTCTGGCGAGCGCACGCGCCCTACAGTGAAAATCTCTCAAAAAAAAAAAAAAAAGAGTAATAGGCCTCCAATTGAGCTAATGAGCTTCACCTCAGGCGTAAAGAAAAGAGCTATACCATGCTTTATTCAAAGTACGAAGTCCTGAGCAAAGGCAAGGGGAGGGGCGGAGGGGAAGTTGATCTATGGGTCCCAGCTGTTAGGGTGTGCAGCTTTAGGCAGCCAGGTTTCGGCAATTCCACTAGCTTGAACCAGTCTCCCACCTCTTCTGGGATGGGAAGGGGTGCAAGTTCATCATAAAGTCCCAAGAAACAAACCTGAAGTCCAGAGGTGAGTAGGGGCAGGGATGAGCCATGGGTCCTGGCCATTAGCCTGCAGCCACAAGCAGCCTCCCCTTGGATCTTTACTAGCAACGAAAATGAAAACACACACGCACACACACACAAACTTCCCCTTGGATCTTTACCAGCAACCAAAACGAAAACACACACACACACACACACACACACACACACACACAACTTCAATAACAAGCAGCTCTCCACAAAACTTACTGTTCTTATTGATGGTAACACTTCTGAAATAGCATTCTGTCATTATGGTCCTCACTTACCACCTCTCTTTTGCTTGTAGCCCTTTCCAATCTGGTGTCTAATCCCACTGCTCTGTAGACCAAGATCACTCCTGATGAGGTCAACATCTCCAGATAGCCAAATTCCATGGGTTTTGCTTGGCCCTTATCTCACAACCTTACAGCAGCATTCAATCTGGTTGCACCATCTCCCCTTGAATTATTTTCCCATTTTACTTATATGACCCCAGAGCTCCCTGGTTTCATTCAAAATTCTCTTCTTCTCTATCTATCTGTTATACCAGGGCAAACTTCTGAGATAATTTCTATGATATAGTCAGAACTTATCCTACATTGTCTCTTACTGTCCTGAGTCCATATATACTTACATAATGTGCAAAGTGAAAAATAAAATCATGGGCTGGGGACCAGACTGTCTGCACACAAATCTTGGCTCCACACGTACTGTGTGACCTTGGGAAGATGACTTGACCTTTCTCTGTGTATTTTTTCATTCATTTAATGACGATAATAATAATAATACTTTACTGGTAGGGCGGTTGTGAAGATTATATGACAGTGTGTGGCTTGTACTAAGCACTCAATAAATGTTAGCTGTTATTATTACATGATAACAACTTTTAGATTTGTATCACCTTCTCAGACCTTTTACATAAGGTTTGAACTTGTATGTGTCTGCCTACTTAAGAAGCCCCTATGGATTGCTAGTAAGATCTCCAAATTAGCGTGTTCAAAATAAAGTTCAGAATTCTTGGTTAACCCCCAAACCTGTTCCTTTCCTCAGTCTTCATACTCTTACTAAGTGGCATTGCTTATACACATTCAAAGAAAGACTATTTTTGATTTACTGCTAAGTGAAGCAAGACAGTCTATGAAAAAGAAGCTGTGCATATCCCCATTCAGTATATACCTAATGTCTACACTCTATGCAGAAACTGAAAAACCAGAAGGTATAAAAGCATGGAGAACAGCTGTGGATACCAGAGACAGTGTGGGAGGAAAGTGGGAAATGGGAGAGGGTAAGAGGAAGAGACTCAAGGGGAAAAAGAAGAAAAACATTTAAGGGACACAAAAATGGAAAATTATCAGCTCATGATAATGTGTATGATAATATCTTTGACTGGACTAATATACAGTGTATTCAGGATGGGAAAAATAATTTTGCAGGCTGTAAGGATATATAGTGATTGAATGAATAAAAAATTGTTTCTTTAAAAAATTCACTATCCTCCAGGAAAAAACGAACAAACAAACAAAAAACTAGAGGTGCCTGCTAATGTTGCCTATAGTTTTTGTTTGTTTGTTGTTAAGTTTTTTAACATAGGGTGCATGTGCTCACCAGAAAGAGACAGAGAGAGAGAGAGAGAGAGAGAGACAGTGAGAGGGTAAGTGAGAAATCACCTCCTGGGGAGAATGACCATTCTGCAATCCTCCATTTTCCTCCTGGGGTTCTGGGCATGAATGCACATGTGGCTAGTGTAATTTTCAAGCCACCGGGTCCAGGACTCAAACCACAGAGCCATGTGGGAGTCTAGCACCTTAACCACTGCTCCATCTGCCGGCCCCACCTGTAGTTCTTAACAGTCTGAAACTAAGAACTTTAAGTCTAACTAGGTTTGACAAATTAAAACCATTGTAATGTTTCTTAGATAGATAATTTTACCATGAACCAAAAGTATCTTGTTGAACTCCCATGACACAAAACTTTTGGGGATATGTGTGTCTGTGTTGGCATCCTTAAGGTTAGGATAAAACTAACATACAACATAGAAGTAGAATATCTGACCTTATGACTGCTATTGTAAAGAAATATGTTAAATTCTCTGGGCAGCTAAACTCCATAGTATTACTGAATCACATTTATTTCTCAAACACTTACGAAACAATGATACATTTTAAAAGTAGTCAGTACATATCTGTCACGTCTTCAGTGATTATATTTCTGACTTATTTCATTTAAACTATTTATTCCAGGCTTATTTTTTAATGATATTTTCTCTTAAGTGATTATTTACTTCTTATAGTGCTCAGTTTTGCAGGTCTATGCTTTTGTGACTAGCTTTTGCTTGCTTTCGCAATGATTTCAAATATAGATACATTTTGTTATGGCTCACCTCTTGAAGGGAAGAAGGTTTTATTGTTATTTTAAACTATTTATTTAATTCCATTTATTTATTTATTTTTTTAATTTGACCAGAGAGGGACAGAGAAAAAGAGAGGAAAAATGAGAAAGTAAGCTACCAGATATCTGACTTGAACTGTGGGTGACCCTATGGGAGTTCAGTGCCTTAACCACCGTGCCACTTGCTAGTCCCCAGAAGGTTTGTTTCACAAAGAAAATTAATACTCTGGAGTTTCATAATGTTAGAAATTCAGGGATTTTAAAAAATGTTTATTTCCTTTTATCTGTCTTTCTATCTATCATCTATCTATATCTATCATCTAGCTATCATCTATGACATACCTAGAGATGCACCTCATGTGTTTCAGATAGAACTGGGACATAAACCAAGGGCCTTCCCATGTGACCTCTGGCACTGCAGAACTGTGCCCCTACTAATTGTGCCCTTCCAGCTGGGCCAGACCTTCAGTGGTCTTTTACCGATTATCACAGGCACTACATGATACCATGTACTAGACATGTACCATGTTCTAGCCACTGGACTAAACAATTTGCATGCAGTTTGTCATTTAAGCATCACAGTAACTCTCCCAGCTAGGAGTCTTATTAACTCCAAATGCCAGATGCAGAAATTGGGCTTAAAGAGGCTAAGTTATTTGCCAAGGTCACATAGTTAATAATGGCAGAGCCACCCTTCAAACTCATGCCCTCCTATCCTCAAAACCCACTGGCTGTCTATCATTAATTTAATTTAAACTTTTTATGTAGTCATTACCAGATCGTTTACTTGGTGGTATGCCCTAATAGTTTACTAAGGGCCCTATCCTATTTGTCTTTTTCCATTTGATGGGTTTCTAATTTTTCAAATGAGTAGCTTTATTAAATTTTTTTCACAACTGGATAAGAAACTTCATTACCTCATTCTCCATTATTTACCCAACTGTAACATTCAGCTTCCAAGTTCCAGCTAAGGGTTTATAAATCAGGTTTGGGTGTATTCACCATTTCTCTTAGTACTATGGCTTCATTGTGTGATGATCATTTTGAAGTCTGCATTTATTACAAAGGTAAGACTTTCCACATATTAGTTCTTTTAAAAATTTAGTTCGATTCTCAGATCATGTTCTTGGGCTGCCAAAAAGGCTCTGTGGCAATGCTGAAAATGGATGATAAATGGGGAATGTTTAGATTGAGAATTGTGAAACTGGACTGAAACACTTATCTTTAGATCCAATTTTGATGATGTATGTATTATGATTCCTGGCAAGGAAAAAGCAGTTTCTACATGATGGAAACCTTTTTTGTCTGAAGTAGACTCTCACAGAAACTCTCTAGGTAGCAATGAAAAGAAAATGTTGAATTCTCTGATTGCTATTGAAGAACATAAGAGGCAGAATCTTCAACAGCAGCTTTACTGATCATGTAGAAATGTCTTCATATGACTGTTCCCAGACTTCCAATGCATGTTTTGAGAATTCCTTTGTAATGTAGTTCTGAAGATACAAGGAGGCAGACCAGGAAAGCAACTTTCTTATGCCCAGATTAGAGTAGGAGTAGGATTGAAGTTACTAAATTAATTAGCTAGAATATTTCTTAGATTATTTTTCTTAGCCTTAATTAATTAATCAACATCTCAGTTCATTCTGTAAAAGATTTTAAACAGCCCAATGAATGTTACAGCTCAAAAAAAAATTACAATGGCTTGAAAAAAATCACACCAGGCATGTGTGTGTGCATGCCCAAAATCTTGACAGGAGAATGGAGAAGAAAGGATTGTAGCATGGCCATCCCTCCTGGGAATGATTTCACACTTTCACTCTGTCTTTTTCCAGTGAGTACACACACCCTTTGGCAAAAACCCATATATATACATTTACATATGTATATATATATGTGTATATGTGTGTGTGTGTGTGTGTATGTGTATATATATATTTTTTTTTCCACAAATCTTGGCAAGGGGAAGAGCATGGTAAGGCATTAACAAGCTAGTAGCAAGACTGATTCCCAGAAATCCATAACATACCACCCTAAGAGGTGGCTCAATGTGTTTGAGAATTTGGTTCTAAGTTTTCTAGAGATCAAAGAAAAATTTAAAAATAATTACAGCAGTCAAGGCTCATAAGATAGGAATCAGTGCATGGAAACTACAGATGTTTTTGATACCAAAGCTTGAATTTTCTCCCATATATATTCATAAATAGTCAAAGTTCCCAGTGATACCTTTATAATCGACAGTCTGTGATAGTTAATTTTACGTGTCAACTTGACTGAGTAAAGGGATAGTCAAGCTATCTGGTAAAAAACTCTTTTGGCTGTGTCTGTTTGGATGTTTCTAGATGAGATTAACATTTGACTCAGTAGACTGAATAAAGAAAATCCACCCTCACCATTGAAGATGGGCATCATCCAACCCATTGAGGGCCCGTATAGAACAAACAAGATTTGTCTGCGACTTCAAAAGTTTCAGGCTTTTGGAATTCTGAGCAGCCCCATGCATGGATTTCCACTACTGAAGACCCTCTGCCCAGACTTCACCCTCCCTCCCTCCTATAGCTAGGAGCCAGGTTAGGGCACCCTACTTATTCTCTCTTTCTCTTTCCATCTCTCTCTCTCTCTTTTTATTTTTTTTAATTTTTAAACTTAATGAATGAGGGTGGCTCAGAACTTAAATATAGATGGCTGCTGATTGGCTTATCTTATGAGGGCAGGGGGTTGGTAAGAATTAGAAAGACAAAAGAACAGCAGAGAATTAAGTTTGAAAATTAAAGAATCCATATATATATATATATATATATATATATATATATATAGAGAGAGAGAGAGAGAGAGAGAGAGAGAGAGATGGAAAGAGACAGAATAAGTAGAGTGTTCTAACTTGGCTCTTGGCCAGACCTGGGGAGCAGGGGGCTGAAGTCTGTTCAGAAGGTCTTTGGACTATTCAAATTAACCTTAGCAGCTGAGATTTCCATTGTGACATATCAAAATATAGGGGAAATCTTTTCCACCGAAGCCAAATTTTATTTCATTAAAAAAAATCCCCACTAATGGGGTCAGCAGGTGGTGTGCTGGTCAAAGCCCTAGACACCCACATGGCCACCTACAGTCCAAGTCCTAGACCCTGCAGCTTGAAAATCTCACCAGCTGCCTGTGCATGCGTGCCCAGAATCCCGAAAGGAGAATGAAAGGAAAGGGACTGCAGTGTGGTGTTTCCCGCCTGGGGGGGACTTCTCACTTTCTCTCATTCTCTCTCTGTCTCTCCCTGGCAAGTGCACGTGCCTTATGGTAAAAACCTAAAATAACCCACCAAATAATAAACAATAATACCCTTTTCCTTTTCACATTTATCGGATGACTTTGTATGATACAATGTAATTAAATGTAATTCCATTTTCCCTGATCTATTCTGTCATATCATAGTACATCATATTAAAATCAGTTTTCTTGGAAGAAAAACCAACTCTTGAAATATTTGTGGTATGAACCACTAATTATTATGTAGCATCACAAGGCTGATTTTTGTAGACTTTAAAATGTTGAAACGCTTTTTGTTTTTCTTGAACTTCAGAGCAAGCTAGACAGAATTCTTTCATTAAAAAGGCTGAGAAACACTCAAATATAAACCCCTTAGGGGCCTGTGATACCTGGAGTGGAAGAGGGACAGTGCAGGTCACTTGAACAGCAGAATAAATGAAGTTCCTTCCAGTTGAATTTTCCATTTTAACACCAAAGGTGTGCTCTTGACAAGCCTGGCATAGCTACTATTTTCTCCCCGTTATAATTTCATTAAAAACAAAACAAAACAAAACAACAAAAAAAAATTCATTTGTCATAGTACAACAGTGCAAGTTTTTAATAAATCTTAAGGTTTAGAGGTTTATTTTCCACCTGCATCTTTCAGATATTACGGATTTAGTCTGCTACATGCTTAGGGAAACTTACTTCTATTTCCTTGGAAGGTTACATAGCATCACATGAAACAACATGATCGTTAGCTCTCAGGAGCTCAGCATCGTGAACAAGGACAGGATACTTGGGGTAACCATCTAAAGAGAGCCAGGTTAGAAATTTTTTTTTTTTTTTAATTCCAGAGAATGTGCGAACAATAGAGAGAGAAAGAGAGGGAGAGGAAACTTTCTCCCTCCTCTGGGACTTAGTCATACTGCAATCCTACCTCCTTGATCCCTCTGTTGAATGACTCTGGGTGGCTCTTGCCCTTCAAGGAGATCTATAGCTAAGAATTCCACAGAAAAGTCAAATGAAGTTAGAAACATGAATACCCAGTGCTGGGATTCATGACCAAGGATGTCATACCTTACAAGATGGGCACAGACCCCCACTCCTACTCTCACTGTGTGGCTAGGAAAGGAACCACAGAGATGCAGGGCAGATAGAACAAGGAAGGGTTTGTTCAAGGATACCTCGTGCCCTGACTAAATCCAGTACGCAATAGAAAGTAGAGAGTCAGTCAAAGCATTTATTTTTGATTGTAAGATTTTTGGTTAAAATTACATTACTGTTTGAAAACATATTCAGTATCTTATAGATATTATGTATATGAAAATAATAGATGTATAATAGCTTAGGAACATGAACCATCATATAACTGATGATAAAGGGTAAAAAGTTTGTTGAGAATGTGTTTTTAACTCTTAAAAACACCTTAACTCCTTAACTCTTAACTCCACCTTAACTTTGTCTCTTTCCTGCCCTCTCTTATAACCCTCTTCTCCATCCCTTTTCATTCCCTACCCCACCCCAGTGCAACTGAGTATTGAGCTGGGCAGAGATGCCGAGGTAGGGGCAGGTTGCTTCCTCTACCTTGAAGTTCTCATCTGATGCATCTCCATTTGCAGTGCCCAGCCTCACAGGCATAGTCTCTGGGGTTCCCCCACATAGCCAGTTCTCTGTCTGCATGGTTGAGAATGAGGCAGCAGTATGTACAAGTGGGTCTCTACCATATATAGTGCCAGATATTAGAGATGAGCCTCCTAATTTAGCTGTTTCTGAGTGTAGAGGGACATTTAGACTGTGAGGGTAGGGGGTGTGGCTTCCTGGTAGTGGTCCCAGAGCAGAGCTGGAGCTCTGTGGATTGTTACAGCATGTTTAGAGGCTGCTTCCCCAGAACAGTTTACATGGATGTTCTTTCTGTACCCACCATACTCACACAGCCCTGACTTAGGAGCAACCTTCAGTCTATTTCTTACTGCAGTCATCTGTGCAGGTTTTTTTTTTTTTTTTTTTTTTTTTTGAGAGTTTTTTCACTATAGGGCGTGTGCGCTTGCCAGACAGAGAGAGACAGAGAGACAGAAAGCGAGAAATCACACCCCCCCCCCAGAGGGGATGGCCACGCCGCAATCCCTTCTCCTCCACTCTCTTCTCGGGATCTTGGGCACGCACGCACACGCACCCGGCGTGGGTTTTAAGCCACCGGGTCTGGGATGCGAACCGCGGTTGACTACGTGGGAATCCAGTGACATAGCCATTACGCTAACTGCTGGTTCCCATCTGTGCAGGTTTTAATGTATGATTCCCAGCCTCAGTGATATTTAATGATGCGCTCTGTAATGCCAAAACCTCCCACCAGTTGCTAGATACACTCTGATATTTACCCCTACCTTTGTGCTGCCATCAATTTGGAATTTTAATATCCTTTTCTTTTATTAAGCCAGAAGACACATGTACATGCATGAGAGAGTGCTTGTGTGAGAGAGGGAGGAAAAGAAGGAGAGAGAGAGCACCCCCAATGAGGCCTGGTCATACCAGAAATGCTTTTTCCTCCAATTCTCTATCCTGTCAGTATCCTGGGCATGCTGTGCATGCCTGGCGTGTAAGCTTCTGGGACTGGGACCTGAACCCTGCTCAGCCGTGTGACATCTGGCTTTCTCTGCACAGCACTTAACTGTTGCACTATTGGCCAGTCTGGACTTTTTATATTTCTGATATGTGTCTTTACTTTGGTCCAGCAACCACATCCACATCTTTTGTTCCTTTTTCAATAAGTGTAATTCATTCTTTCTTTCTTTTTTTTTTTTTATTTCATAACAGAAAGAGAGAGAAATGTCTGACAGTCTTTTCATGTTTTAATCCGCCCAAGCCTTCCAGTCAGCCAGGATCACAGACATGCCCATGGATGTACCTGATGTATTCAGGTCAACCAGGTGTCCAAACTCAAATCTAGGCTTTGCTATATGGCTCCAGTAATTGTGCAGTGACACCTTACCACCTGCACTACTGGGCTATCCACATTTTTTAAGAAGCTACTCCAGAGTAGCAAAATGATAGTGATTGTTTAAAGATAATTAGAATAATAATAATAATAATAATCAGGAAAAAATTGAAAAGCTATTGGATGATGAAGATGGGGATTTTAATGTCTCTGTATTGAATGATATGCATGATATTCCTTCTCATAAAAGAAATGTAATACACTGTTAAGTTACATGTGATTCAATGTAATATAAACAAGATTTTAATAATAAAGAAATAAAGAAAAAAAAAGCTACTCCAAGGTCAGCTGGTGGCATGGAGGTTAAGTGCTGGATTCCCAGATGGCTAACTCTGCAGTTTGAGTCCTGCACCTGGGGCCTGAAAATGATATCCGTCATATGTGAGTGTGTACCCAGAATCCTGAGAGGAGGCTGAAAGAGAAGATATTGCAGCATGGCCATGCCCTAGGGGTGATTTATCACTTTTTCTCTCTCACATGAATGTATGTACCCTATGACAATAAATAAATAAATAAATAAAGGAAGGAAAAGAGAGAAAGAAAGAAATAGAAAAAAAGAAAAGAGAAAAAGAAGCTCTGCCATGTTCTCCACATCACAAAAATAAATGACAGAAAGTCCAAACAGACTAAGTATGGTCCCCTAGGAAATTCCCTTGCCCACAGTAGTGTGGTAGAGTGCACATTTGCGAGGCACCACTGCAGTGAGAGCTGTCATTGACAGAGAGAATGAGAGCTCTGAGTGCATGGCCAAAGTATGCATCAACAGTGCACTGTAATGAATACTAACCCGGTCACTATTCACAGTCTAATGCTTTTGGATATATTTTGCTCCATGTGTTTGCAAACCTATCTGGTGTTTCTGTAGTGGAGGCTTACTGGTGGCCTCTCTCTTATCTTCTCCTCCTTCTCTTTTCTCCACACAAGTGTTTACCTGTGTTTGTATCTATCCTCACCATAGTCCCCAACAGAAGTAGACTTTCTGATTAAAGCTACTTCCTTCACAGAGTCTCTAGGGTAAATCTCTTTTCACATCTCTTCAAGGACCTCACTTGATTTACTCTCCTGAAAGGGTGGGAATGCTACTCCAAGTACAAAACTAGATTATGATAGTAAATACTGAGAAACTATTGCAGACATTGGGAAATCCCCTTTCTTTTTCCTCAACTCTAGAGTCCTCTGTACATGGACCTTTTCTAAGCTCCAGCTTTCAGGGGCAATTGCTAAACAAAATTCTTAGGGTGTCCAGTCCACTCTGTAGACAGATGACCTCTCAGAAGTTTTTTTCCCAACATACTTGAGCTGCTGACATTAGAGAATTGACTATAGAGGGTGAACTGAAATTCTCTTGCCTCTTTTTGTGGTCCCAAACATCAAAAAAACAAAAACGTGCTCTTTCTCTAAATCTGAATCTTCTATTGTTTCAGATGATGAAAACTCAATGTAGAAAGGAGTGTTAAAACAAACAACTAACAGGGGCGTGGTGGCGCCCGCCCTATGGCAAAACAAACAACTAACACAAAAAAGTCACAAATTCACATATCTGAATCTCATCCCAGGGATTGAGAACATGTTTTTGTTATCATAAAGTAGTGAGTGGCTTAGATCTATTTTGATTGTATTTAGAAGTAGGCTAGTCCTATAAGCTATAACTGAGAAAAGAACTGAAGGCATGCAGTAGTCTTAGTCATTATACACACATGGATGTTACTGCCAGAGGACCATCTTCGCATGAAAAGAAAGACAATATTTGTATTATACTTAAGTCTAGGGGGAATAACAGTCTCCCTCTGTCTCTCTCTGGTCAAAAGAAAAAATAATAATAATAAAATTAAAACAGAGCATAGCCTAGGAAATATTTGTCCCCATCAGGTATTGTCCCTTCACCCCCTGCCCCAGTAAATCCCTCTGAGTTCTGGTGAAGTTTCACTGTACTGGTCTGGTGCTTAGTCACAGTAGGGCTGTATACCGAGAAATCTTAATTAAAGCATTACTTTTCCCAAGCTAACCAGAATACAAAGCCAGAATAATTGTCAAGAGGCTCAGTTTTCCAACTGTCTTGGTGTTCTTGACCTCTGTCTCAGGTGGGCATGGTTTCACTCTGGTGTGGTGAATCCATGGCTTGATTCCCCACTGTCAATTGCACCCAGGGCTTCTTGACATTCAGCAATTCTTGGAACTGAGGCAAAGACTGCACCAAGGCACAACTCAGATGAGCATAATTTCCAAACATGCTGACCAAGTTTTTCACTGGAAGACTTTTTCATTGGAATATTCCTAATTCTTATTGTTATTCTAGAAGACATTATGGGTAAAATTCTAGGAAGAGGAAAAGGCATTCCAGAGAGAACGAGATCAGGTTTATCTAAAATACAGTAATGGAAAAGTTCATAGCATTTGACAAGGGTAAAGAAAGAGAGAAGACAAAAGGCCAGTGTTGCTTTAGCCATGTATTTATTTATTTACTTTAAAAAATCACTGTGGGTGTATGCACTTGCCAGAGAGAGTAAGAAAGAGAGAAAGTGAGAAAGCACTTCCCACAGGGGATGGCCATGTCACAATTCCTTCTCCATTTCTCCACCCTGTTAAGATTTCAGGTACAGTTCTTGTTATCAGTCATGCTAGCATGAGGAACATTTCCTTCAGAGACCTCCCAACTCAATTTAGTGAGGGTTGACACATGGCTTTATTTTGATTCTGAAAACATTCATCTTTCTCCCTCTTGATCTAGAGAGACATCTGGATTTCTCTCTATACACATCATTGATTATCTCTTATGGTCATGCTTCAGTCATCCCTTGGTGCCAGAATGAACTTACCCTGTTATTGGCCTGGCCATCTCACACACGGGAAAAGTGATTGACAACTAGCAGTCAGTACCAAAACCATTTTTGAGCAACAAGTGAGGCTTAGAGAGGGTAGATTTTAGGCTAACTTTACTGAAGTTCATTGATCTTAAACTTAGCAGGAAGCTGCATTCAGGAGTACCTGTTAGAGTCTTTTCTGTGGGAATCAGTTTGGGAACTATTGTTAACAAAAACTTAAAATAGCCATAATTAATAACTTAGTGCCAATACCTTATGATAATGATGTAATAGACCAAAAAAGTAGCTGTTTCTATTGTATACAGAACCTAAATATAGCAATCAAAATTTGACTGATGGCATCATACTAGTGCTATCAAAACTTTCACAATTTTACATGCTTTATGGGCTGGCAGGTGGCTTGGTGGTTAAGGCACTTTGCTGACTGCAGTTTGAATCCTGAACCTGGTGGCTTATTTCCATGCTTTCCTTTTCTCTCCCTCTGTCTATCTCTGGTCAAATGAAAAAAAAAAAAAAAAAAGCAAAATTAAATAAATAATTCTTCAAAAATTTACATGATCTTAAGAACATATGTAGCAATAATATATTTATGTAAATATAACCTTGAAGGAGACTTAGCATTGACAATCAGCTAAGTACTGACAATCACCTCTGTCAGAGGTGTCAGAAAACTTGTAGCATTTGGGGTCAGCAGGTGGCATGGTGGTTAAGGTGCTAGACTCCCACAGCGCCCAACTGCAGTTTGAGGCCTCGAACTGACAGCTTGCTTTCTCACTGTCTCTCTCTCTCTATTGAGGGTATGTGCCTTATAGCAAATTTTAAAAATAATAATAAATGAGATTAAATAAACAATTCTTTCTTTAAAAAAAAAGAAGAGAAGAAAAGAAAAAAACGAAGTATGTGATCGAAGCAGAATCCTAATCTGCTGAGTAACAATAGTAATTTACTACCTTTCTACTTTCCCCAAAAGGGGAAGATTGGACAAAGGACTGCAAGGTTGGCCTACTAGGTGGTCTCCAAGTCCCTTTCCAGTTCTGACCTTCCACTTAAAATGTCATGGTATATTTTAAAATATTTCTTTTTAGATTTTTAATCAATGATTTCATCATGTCAAGCTATAAGTGATACTGTTAGAGTCACCCATAGCATTCTACAAGTTGTCGTTCAGAACCACAATCAATACTATTAAAAAATCCCATTATAAGGATAAACTAGTGCTATTTCTAACATGACAAATCGAGAATCTCAAGATGTAAGAACTCGCAGTTTTATAGTGAGCTAAGCAAGTTGTCAATAGATTTAAGAACCTTAAATTTGATACTCATTCATTTCTTGCTGTGTGTTTTGGGAACTGGTTTATACTTTTTAAAAAGTTTTGAGAACCTGGCAGTTACTTTTCAAATGCAAAATGCTAAATTGCATTTTTGCACATGCTATTTCATTTACCCATTCCTAAAGGAAGTGTTATTGGTGAGGTGGATCAGGAGGACCTGTGTGTGTAATGTGAGTGTTTGTGGTCTAGGCAGCATGTGTCATTCACATGATTTTGGGCAGAAAAGGGATACTGAACCCGTGAGAACTTGTCCAGACTTCTTATTTCTTAAGTAAGGCCTGTGATTTCTAAATAACCAGTTTCTGCTTTAATCTAGCATTCCAACAGGAGCACATCATGACATCCCTGATTTATTGATTCATTTATTGCTGAATTCATATAGAGTGCCTTTTCCCAACGTTTTCTAGGCCCCAAATAGTCTTCAGAAAAAGATTAATCTTAAAACCACTCTTTGAACAACAAACATAATATAAAAATGATGTAAAAAGAACTTCATGTCATTAGCTACTATCATCTGAAGATCAATTATGTGGTTCTTTTTTTATGGAATTACATAGGAGTATAAATACATTACTTTTATATATGTATATGATGAAAAATGACTAGTCTATTGCTGTGGATACTAGAAGGCTGGGAAATTAATGTTCTTTCTACATAAGCTGTGTGTGTGCACTGAACTTTAGGCTCTCGTCCTGAGTTGCTTGAAAGTTGCTGGGCCAGCTAGTGGCATGATGGTTGAGGGAACTGGATTCCATATAGCCAGCTATTCAGTTCTAGTCCCAGACATGGTGGCTTGTAAAACTGGGCACATGTGCATGTGTGCCCCAAATCCCAACGAAGTGAAAAAATGGAGGAGAAGGGATTGAGACCTGGCCTTCCTCCATGGGGAGTGCTTTCTCACTTTCCCTCTCTCACTCTCTCTGGCAAGAACATGCACCCCATAGAGAATGAAAAAAAAAAGTTGTATGTGGCTAAACCAACACTGGCCTCTTGTCTTCTTTCTTTACCATGTCAATGCTATGCACTTTTCCAGTCCTCTGCTTCAGATATCCCGGATCTGGCCCTCTCGAGAATGCCTTTTCCGTCTGTCAGAATCTTACCCGTAATTTCTTTTAGAAAATAAATAAGAATTGGGGATGTTCCAATGAAAAAGTAAAAATTGTGCATTAACAGTAGAATTTGGTAACTGACTTGATTTTATTCAATTATCAAATACTGATTGAGCAACTAGCATAGGCCATACACTGACCTGAAGATAAAACTGGAAACAAACGAGGCTAACCACATAGCCTCGTTTCCCCCTTCTATGTCTCCTTATCTCTCTCTCGTGAGCACATGCACCCTCTGACAATTAAACCAAAAAAGAAAGAAAATAACAGAAGCAAAACCAGGAAATAAACCAAAAATCATCCTGGCCCTAACATGATTGTTCTGTGGGGTTGTGAAGAAGACAATAAATAGTCAACTAGAAGTTTATGAAGTTTTTCCTCTGTGCATTATTAAAGTTATAAATATTATTTTTCTGAAGCAGTAGAAGAAAAGTCCTGATAAGCAAAGTATATATTCGATGAAGTCGGGACCAGCAGTTAGCATAATGGTTATGTCGCTGGAATCCCATATAGTCGACCACGGTTTGCGTCCCAGACCTGGTGGCTTAAAACTCATGCTGGGTGCGTGTGCGTGTGTGCCCAAGATCCCGAGAGGAGAATGGAGGAGAAGGGATTGCAGCATGGCCATTCCCCCTCGGGGGTGATTTCTCACTTTCTGTCTCTCTGTTTGTCTGGCAAGCGTATGCGCCCTATAGCAAAAACCCCTAAAAAAAAAAATTGATGAAGTCAATTATGTTCTACATATTTATGCTATTAAAGAGATTAAATAATATTTCTGCCTGTATCCTTATTATCTGGGATGACATCTTACATTTAATTAAAGTACATCTCACTGCATCTAAGCCAGGTAGAATACCTGGCCCAGTATAACAACTGAAAATTACTTAAATTTTTATCAAAAAAATAAAAGCGCAAAGTTTAAAAATCAAATGGTGCCTCAAGGCTTATTATAAAAAAATAGTAGCCAGCCTACCAGACCCCACATATTATCTAGTTTCTCTACCAGAGGCAACCACTGATGAACACTTTCACCTCTTCTAAAGCTTATGTATTCATAGAAAGAGAGAGAGGGAGAGATGGTGGAGGGAAAAGAGAGACAGGTACCCCCAACAGGCTCTTCATACAACCGTCTCTCCCGCAATTAGCTTGGCATGTACAGGGAAACCTTGGAATATGAACCCAAGACTTTCCCAGGTTTCCCTCTGGAAGATGGTAGGGTCATTCATATATATATTATCAATGTAATATAATCATATATATTGTCAATATAGTCATATATATATATTATCTAGGATGACATCTTACTTTTTTTAGAGAGAGATTTTTGCTATAGGGCATGTGTACTCACTAGAGAGACAGAGAATAAGAAATAGAGATAGAAAGCAATAAATTACCCCCCTGGGGGGGATGGCTGTGTTGTTATCCCTTATCCTCTATTCTCCTCTTGGGATCTAGGGCACACACACACACACACACACACACACACACACACACACACGCCTGATATGATATATATATATTTGTGTGTGTATTGCCAGAAGGCATGTCGGAGAGAGACAGAGGGAAAGTGAGATGGTCACACCCTGATCCCTTCCCCTTCATTCTCTCTCCTTTCTGGCTTTATAAACACGCATGCATAGGTTCCTGGTGTGATTTTCAAGTCATCAGATCTGGGACTTGAATTGTGTATTTGGCCATGTGGGATCTGGCTGCCTTCACCACCACTTCACAGACTGGCCCCACCATGGTGTTTTACAATTTCTGAATGATACACTTCAGTCTGGGTCTTTGTTCATCCTTTGTTCTGAGCACTTATTAGCATGTTAATCTAGAAACTCTTTCCTAGAAAATTTTATCTTATTATTTACTTGATAATAACTTATCTTCTGTTTTCCCTGTTATCTGTTTTTACAACATATTAGTCAGATATAACATTTCTGCAGTAAGCCTTTTATACTATCTTTTCTATTGTTAATCTCTTCTTTTAAAATACTGCTTTCTGGGATATTTTAATTGTCCAGTCCTTCTACTGGAAGTTTTTCCTTCACCTATCATATTTGTCATTTCTAAGTTTTTTCTCCCTTATTTATCTTGTCTGATTTTTATTGTCTTCTGCACTCTCCACTCTACAGATGCAATAATTTATGTTTCAGAGTTTGTTTTTGAAATTTCTACTGCTTTTTAGAGTTTCTATTTCTTTTTACAGATATGGGAGGTCATTTATTCTTTCATGTTGCAAGTTTTTGTCCAATATATGACAATCTCTGTTGACTCGTGGCTGAGAGTAAGGAACTATGATAAGACTCAGGGAATTCCTAGGAAGCAGAAGCTTGTTATTTCACTGTGGTCAGTCTCATCATTGAGTGTCAACCTCTGCAGGCATTTTCTTTTGAATCCACCAGTCTGTTTCTTGAGAGGATAACCTTAGCTCTTGCATTTAGGAAGCCAAAGGATAAAGAGGAGAGAACTAGATATTGTTTGTTCTAAATATTAATAGTGTAAGTATTAGATATTTATTTGAGTCTTGTAATTTTCAGTCAGTCCTGAGATTGCTAGCCCTACCCTCTCTGTCTTAAGATATATTCCATATCATCCAATTCCCGAGACTTCTAGACCAGGAACAGTAAATAGCTTTCGATATTTGGGTATCACATTCACTTGATAATACTTCCCTCTAAAACTATGTTGATATAGCTCCTGTTTGGGTAAGGTTCATAATATGACAGTTTAGGAATGATGGACATGACAAAATAGAGGCTTTTCTTTTTTAATTACTAATTTAATTTAATTTATTTATTCATTCATCTGTTTTAATTTGACCAGAGAGAGACAGAGAGAGAGAAATGGAAAGCAAGACAGCTAGCCACCAGGTCCGGGACTCGAACTGTGGTTGGCCATGTGGGAGTTTTCAGCACCTTAACCATCACACCACCTGCTGGTCCCAACAGAATAGAGGTTTTAAGACAGGGATTTTAAAGAGAATCTTGGGGAGGAAAGAACAATTTGATGGGGGACCAGCAGTTAGCATAATGGCTATGTAGCTGGACTCCCA
>NW_006205542.1:3895132-3901454 GCF_000334495.1 Tupaia belangeri chinensis
AGGTGGGGGTGGCCAGCCCCTCAGGGGGGGACTTCTCGCTTTTTATGTGCCCTATAGCAAAAACCTCTACAAAAAAAAAAAAAGAACAATTTGATGATATCAATGAAAAAGTTGATCAATTTGATGTTAATTAGGAAGTTTCTGAAATGAAGCACATTCATACAATTATTTGCAACTTCTTTTCTCTTGGGCAAGAATTTTTGAAGTAGTAAAGTCATGTTGATGAAGACAGACCAAGAATAATGTCAGATTATTGAAGACAGTAAATTGAGTGGGTGTAGATGATTTCATTTCTCACTAAAAATACTAAAATGAGAAGGATTCAACAGCCATTCCAGGAAACTGGCAGAAAAATACTGATTCTTGTTTGTATTATGCAGAATTGTTTGGGTTACACTGCAGTAATCATTCTCAATTCTCAGTGGTTTAACATTACTTATTGATGCTGCACACCCCTGTGTGGGTTGGTGGGAGGCTTGTTTTACATGTAACTTGGCTAATAGATGCTTCACTGTCTTTCGGCTATGTCCTCAGAAACTTATGGAGAAGATTAGAGGAGAAGAGAATCTTACAGCTTCAATGCTTTGGTCAGGAAATGAAGCACATTTCTTTTCTTCTTAACCTGTCAGCCATAACCATTAATAGTTACTAATGGCTAGGAAGCTGGGGAAAGTACTCTTTCATGTACTCAAAAAATAAAGCAAACAATAGTCAGTCTATCACGCTACTTAAGAAACAGCTAAAGTTTAGTCATACCACTGATAGAAAAAGTATATAAAATATTTTTTCATTTCTGAAGTATCGGTCCATAGTTTTTTATTGGTGTCCAATTTTCATGGATTGCTGTTTGCATGAAAATTCTTAGCATTTACAGGCAACTTTCTAAGAACTCTAGTTTCTTCTCAGCTCCCATCGATGAAGACCTAAAATAATTCTGTTATTTATTTCATTTTATTACTGCTGTCCTTGCCTGACTTAGGATGAGATATTCTGTAAGGGTAGGACATGAAAAGAACCATGGGACTTCGATTGCAAAATATCTAAACTTGGTTTAGTGTCAGAGAAAACTCCCATTGCTCATCTCTTACACTACATGTGTTTCTTTTATGGCATTTCCTGCACTAGAATAGTAAAAGTTTCTGCTTCCATCTGGACCCAATTCACCAGTGTCACTGATGACACTGTCCAGACTATAATGCAGATGGGATTAGAGAAAGGGAATGTGTATAATCACACACACACAGACACTCTTATACAACCAAAGGCCTATAATCTGATATAGCTGCGCATAATATGCTTCGTGTGGTGGAGCAGAGTGTAATATGGATATTATTGAAGATTTGGCTACAATATGAACTTTACATGCTGTCTGTTAACAGTGTTATTACTTTTGGAATTATGCCATATTGAAAGTTCTAGTGTCTACTCTCTTGGACAAAAATACAAAAGTGTTTTCCTTTTGAAGTAGAACTAACACTTTTTGAGCACTCTTTGGGAACTTACTGTGTCTGGATAGAATACTAAGAGCTTTGTAGTATAACTCATTTAATTTTCAAAATAACCTGTGGTATTGGAACTACTATTATTTTTTCATTTGGAGATGAAGAAGTTGACTCAAGGAGGCGGAGTAACCTGTTGTGGCCATATAGATGGAGCTAATATTCTGACTCAGGGGTCTAATGCCAGAGCAACCATGGATAAGTCTTTTTAGAAACTGAATTACCTCAGACACATCCTTCATAGTTAGATATTCAATTAGAGTTTTGTAAAAGGTAAGATTAGTAGAGGTCACGGGACTTCAAATATTGTAGGGAATACTAAAAGTTTAACAATACGTCCCCAAAGTCCTATAATTTCTGGATTTCACAGAAGACCTAAAATGAATTATTTTTGTGTTTGTGTGTGTCTGTACATGTGCACACATAGTGCTTTATTCCATAAGGTCTTGCCATGTTGCAATCCTCCTGCTCAGCTCAGGTACATGCTTCCACACCCAGTTTGTAGGGTGGACCAGGAATCAGCCATGAGCCCCCATGTGGCCACAGCCTGTGAGCAGCAGCGTCCATCCTGAGCTACCATGTCTGGGTCCTAAAGTAAATGTGTGATCCCCATTACTGATTCAAGGTAAAAAGATGCAAAGTGGGTGTTGTTTGTTAGGTTGGAAGTAATACACTAAGGCCAATGTTTAATATACAATGTATCCATGCTCAGAAAATTCAAATTGTGTATATTGTAAAGATATAGTGATTAAATGTAAAAAACATAAGGAAGTAAAAGAGAGAAAGAAAGAAAAAAAGAAAAGAAAAGAAAAGAGGAAAAAGGAAGAAACATGATCTACCCTATGACCCAGAAATTCCACTTCTAGATATCCACCCAAAGAATAGGAATGCACTCAGTCAGAAAAACACTTGCACATCCATGTTTATTGTAGCATTAGTCACAGCTGCTAAGACATGGAATCAACACAAATGAATGGATTGAAAAAAATGTGGCACATATATTCTGTGGAATACTACTCAGCCATAAAAAACAATGAGACCCTAGCATTTCATACAAAGTGAAAGAATACAGGAAATTTTGTGCTAAGTGAGGCAAGCCAGACTATGAAAGACGGGCATCGTATGTCCCCACTTAATGTTTACTGAATGTTGGTACTCTGTGGCAGAAACTTGTAAGATTGTAAGATATAATAGCAGGGAGGGCAACTGTAGATACAGAGACAGGATAGGAGGAGGTGTATAATAAGGAATGGGAGACAGGGGATCAGAAAAAAAAACTATTTAACAGACACAAAAATGAAAAGTTATGTGTTGATGATAATATCTGTGGCAATATATGCACTGTATTAATGCTGAGAAAAGACATTTTGTATGCCATAAAGATGTACAGTTATTAAATGTAATAAAAATTCACATATCCCCTCCCCCTAAAAAAGGCCCAAATATTATTTTAAAAAAATTTCTGACTCTCTGGTTTGAAATTCTCACTTTGCCATTTTCCTTCTGTATAGTCTTTGGTAAGTTAAATTCTTCCAGCCGTCATTTTCACATGTGGAAATAAAGTTAGTACTACCTTAGATACTGTATAAACTTGTTAGAATAATCAAATGTGCTAACAAGTTACTACGAAAAGACACATTTAATTATATTCTTCTGTTTTATCTCAGTCCTTTTTTTTCCTTTTTCTTCCTTTTCCTCATCATTATTCATGCATGTATTTTTTTTCTAGCAGGCACTATCATCAGAACTTAGAAACGCCTTTCAACTGAATTCATGCTGTGTGAAAGTAAACATTTGAGTGAGATCTATAGACTTTCTGCATGTTATTAAAACTTTAACTATAAATTAATTTGTCATGTTTTTTAGAGTCAAATAGTTGGTCCATTGGAACATCTAGATAATTTGACTCTTTGTAAACATAGCCTAAAGCAGCATAAATTGAGGTTTATTAATGATAATAAAATCTCTGTATTAAACTATTAGAGCAGAAGGTGCTAGTTCATTGAGCTGAAAATTGATTAGCTTAAAATAAATTTAAAAAATCCCAATTCACAAAATTTATTAAGTTGACTAAAATTAGTATCTTCTAAACTATTTAAAATGTTTATGTAAATCATAGAATGTTATTAATAGCTTATAATAACTTCTGCACAATTTAATTATTTTATATTAGCACTAGAAAACATTCAATTTACCAAAAGTTAAGGTCACATGGTGTCTTTATTTACTACAAATGCATTTAGTATTCAGAAAAGTACACTTTTAAAGACAACAAACCTGCTTTCAAAGCTTAACATGGGATTTTTTTCATTTATACTGATTTTATATATTTTCTTTTCTCTTTTAGAGAGTTTTTTGCTAAAGGGTGCATATGCTCACCAGAAAGACAGAGAGAGACAGAGAGACAGAAAGTGAGAAATCACTCCCCAGGGGGCATGGCCATGCCGCAATCCCTTCTCCTCCATTCTCCTCTCGGGATCTTGGGCACGTATGCACACACGCCCGGTGTGAGTTTAAGCCACTGGGTCCGAGACTCAAACCATTGTTGACTACATGGGAGTCCAGTGACATAGCTATTATACCAACTGCTGGTCCCTGATTTTATGTATTTTCAATAATTTATAATTTTGTCAAGGATTTAGCATTTTAATAATTTTATCTATAATTTTGTAACTAGCATATCAATCTTGGTTTATAGTTTATGTGACTTATTAGCCAAAATTGAGTACTTATTCCTAGTACATTTCTTATTTTATCCATCTATTTCAAGAGACTTTTAAACAAGTTTTTTTAGTTCCTTTATCATTTTTTTTTTTGGAGAGGTTTTTGCTATAGGGTGCGTGTGCTCACCAGACAGAGACAGAGAGACACAAAGCGAGAAATCACCCCCCCAGGGGGGATGGCCATGCTGCAATCCCTTCTCCTCCATTCTCCTCTTGGGATCTTGGGCATGCATGCACATGCACCCGGCGTGAGTTTTAAGCCACCGGGTCTGGGACGTGAACTGTGGTCGACTACGTGGGAGTCCAACAACATAGCCATTACGCTAACCGCTGGTCCCAGTTCCTTTATCATTTTATTTTATGATCTTCAAATATGAAATTTTAGGCACTATGTAATTAATTTAATAATCCATTTCTGGCTTTTCTTCTCATTTCTCTTCTGTTGGGTTACATTTTTCCACACTCATTTTCATTTCATGTCTCTTCTTTCTGGACACTGCTATCAAGCTGATACCCTGATTGTTGATTTTTTTTCTTTCTCTCTCTCTTTTTTTTAAGAGAGGTTTTTGCTATAGGGTGTATGCATTCACCAGAGACACAGAGAGAGAGAAAGTGAGAAATTACACCTCAGGGCAGATGGTAACACCTCAATCTCTTTTCCTCCATTCTCTTCTTGTGATTTTGGGCACACACTCACATTCACCAGGTGTGAGTTTCAACCCACTGGGTCTGGGACTCAAACTGCAGTAGGCCATAGAGAAGACCAGCACCACAACCACTGTGTCTCCTTCTGGCCTTTCCTAATTGTTTTTTGGAGAGAAAAGAAAATTTGAGCATTTTATTGTGTGGGTTTTGTTTTCATCACTTCTTATTTGCTTTTGAATGCTTTTGAATGAAATTTCTATTGTTTCAAACTTTAACCACTTTCAACTTTCCTTTTCAATTTCTTGTATGGCATATGTATCAGCCAGGACCATATCGGGGTAGGACCTAAGCATAAATATTTTTAAAAGTCCTCTAGGTGAACCTCATTTGCAGACAGAGTTGAAAGCTATTGACTAGGACGATGATTTTCATTATATCTAATTCATAAGATCCTTTCTCAATGTCTTCTCTTCATTTAAGACACTGTGAACTACTACCAGTGTGGCAATGAGTTAAGAGCCTGAGAATTCTGATTAAATGGGGGAGGGTGTAAGGAAGGGGATCAAGGAGGGGGGTGGAAGAAAGAAGCAAAACATTTAAGAGACACAAAAATGGAAAATTATCTGTTGATGATGTGTATGATAATATCTTTAACTGGACTATTATACAGTGTGTAAGTCATTTTGCATGCGGTAATGATATCCAGTGATTAAATGTCTAAAAAATAATAATATATGTATGTGTGTATATATATATATATATATATAAAGAAATGTTAATAAACAAAAAGTGACTGGAGTCAGGTTATTGCCTACTAGACCTTGAATTTCCACAATTTGAAATATCAAGGTGCACCTACAATAATTTTTTGCCAGATACCCTATGCTCAAACAAATTACTTTCCTATCCTTACAACTGATTTGGCACTTCTACCTGGCCTGTACCATGCCAGGATCCGTGGTTGCCATTAAATCAGAGAGACTGATTTCTTTGCAGTATATCTCTCCACCATCTATGGTCTACAGAAAACTGACTTCACAGAGCTTTCCAAGAGTGTTTTTGTACATTCACCAATAATACATTCCTTAATTTCCTAGTGGAAACAAGTCCCCTGAACTCCCTCAAGAGTTATGATTAGGAAGTAGCTGGATGTAATAGATACAGCTAAGCATTTTCATTTTTGATGGGTTTTGGACCCCTTTCTCTATAGAATGTCAGAGTTTAAGTTCTGCCTTTCAGTATTACTGGTTATGGAGCCACACTTGAGTCCAAACTTCAATGAGTTTACCTACCAGTCTCTTGCAGTTACTGGTATTTACCTGTGACAACACATGAAGTCCTAACTCCTAAGTGATTATGCCCTGTTTGTTTATTTGATCCCTTCTAATGTAATATTAGAATCTACCCATTTTTATATATACTTCTCAGATTCCTGCTGATTCACAGCGCCAAGAT
>NW_006205542.1:3901941-3969889 GCF_000334495.1 Tupaia belangeri chinensis
AATTCACAGCGCCAAGATCCCGCAATTCTTTAGGTGTACAGTCCATCTATTTCCTTCTGGACCAGTTTTTCTTTTTCTTTACTGGGTTATGCTGAGGTCTGACTTTCATTATGAACCTGGAGACAGTAAGGGAAAGTGAAAAATCACTCCTCGGGGGTAGTTTTCATGGTTTCTGTACCCTCTGTTTAGTCAGTTGCCACTGATGATAGCAGGGGAAGGGTGGACTTCTCTGTGAGGAGAGGAGAGGATGCTCCTACTGGCAGGAAAAGTTCAGAGGGATTTGAGAACTCAAAATTTTCAGCCTTGTCTTATCTGCCCAATTCCTTCATCTCATCCCAATTCCTTCCGTCCACTCCCCAACAATGACCTTGCCTTGAAATAAGAGACAAGTCAAAGTTACATGTTTACGTAGTGTCGCAATTCCTAAATCCTTACATTCAGGCCTGTACTTGACTCTTAGCCATATCTTCTCTACATACTGACAATAAATGACTTCTTTAAAGCCAATGTAGCACATTTCTGAGTTTCCGCCTGTGCCCTATGCTTGCATTTGAAGCTTTCTATTTATCTTTCTTTCTGGGATATTCTCTAGGATTATCAGAAGATGCCATCAGGTGACAGTTTTGTTTTTTTTTAAATCACCATTTCATCGTAGCAGCTAAATACCACATCCACTTGCTCATTCAGTATCTTGTTATCTACTTGTACTCCTTTCCATGCCACAAATAATGTGAATGATTGTGATGCTGTGGAATGCTGTGGATTACCAGTGTTCTTTCCCCCTCCACCACAAGTCAGAAGTTATCCATGTACCCATCAAATATGTAAGTGATCTTTTCCAGAATCTAATTTTGAGGATTTTTTAGGGCCTGTCCTGGGACCAATTACTATCATTTTTAAGGATGTAGCAGAAGACAGATGCTATGTACTAAGAGTGATATTATTCAATATGTGATCTTGAAATACAACCTGCCATAGATATAATTTTTCTGTAGAGGACATTATTAGGTCAATAGAAAAAAATGAATATGATTTATAGATTAGATAATAGCATTGCATTAAAATTTTTCTTATTTTCAAATCATCCTGTGGATAAGATAATTCCCTTAGTTCTTATTTTTAGGGAAAAAAAGCACACTAAATTAGGTAGAAACGGTATCAGATATAAAACTTACTCTCAAATAATTCAGAAAAAGTAATAATAACTACACACACACACAAGAAAAATGCATATGATACTAGTATTGAGAAATCTGAGGAAAAGGTAAAGAGGAGTTCTGTACATTATGTTTGTTGTGTTTCTATATATTTTTAAATATTTCAAGTAAAACAATTAGGAAAGGAAAGGATGATGAAAAAGAATTCAATGAAGTGACCAAAACATGGGCAAGGTTAAAGTCAAAACAAAGGATAGGGAAACATTTCAGGTCTAGTAACGAGAGGGATCCACTGCCAATTCTAGGTTTGAAAAGTGAGTTGATTAGGGAACCAGCCTTTAGCGTAATGGCTATGTCACTGGACTCCCACGTAGTCGACCGCAGTTTGCGTCCCGGACCCGGTGGCTTAAAACTCATGCCAGGCACATGTGCGTGCGTGCCCAAGATACCGAGAGGAGAATGGAGAAGAAGGGATTGCGGCATGACCATCCCCACTGGGGGGTGATTTCTCACTTTCTGTCCCTATGTCTCTGTCTGTCTGGTGAGCGCATGCGCCCTGTAGTGAAAACCTCTCAAAAAAAATAAAAATAAAAATAATAATAATAATAATAAAAATAAAAAAGAAAAATGAGTTGATTAAACAGTTACAAAAATCCAGCAAAACCAAGACATATACTTATTAGAAAGGTAGCTTAATAGGAACTGAAGTTATAGGGAGAGGAAGTCAGCTGCTCCCAACCTATGGCCCAACAGGGAAGAACTCATGGAAAGAAATACTCTTACCATCTTTTCCTCGTATTCTATGTTAGTTCAGGTGCTCTAAGGAGCAGATACCAAGGTTGAAATAGATACGCAATAAATATATTGGGGAAATGCCTATGAGATAAAATAGGTTATAGGGAGCTAAGGAGGCTGCTAGAGTCATCAGACCATCGCCCAACATTTGTATAATGAAGGAAGAAAGATTGGATAGGACCTATCTGACTATGGTACAGTTCTAAATACTCTAAAAAATTCATTAGAAAGTCCTTGAACCAAAGCCACTCATCAGAGGAGTCCTAGGTTTTCTAGGAATGGGTCTCCCTTAGTTTGTCTGTAATGCTGGATGACTGCCATGGAGTAGCCATGGGAAATGCAACCATGACACCAATGTGGTGATGGAATTCAGAAGTTACCACCTGGGCCTTAACAGTCGATTTTGCTCCCTTAGAGTTCTGACAGGTACATTTTCATAGTTGCTGTGACCTCTATTGGTCAATCAGCTGAGAGGTAGAAGGCAAAGGAGTCAGGTTGACATATTTCATTAAGGTTCAATTTCCTAGAGAATTTTGGAGAAAGCTGCAATAGAGTGGAGCAGGATGGATCTTCAGAGTCCAACAGAGAATCTTTAGCACTTGAGTCAAAAAAGAGAAAATTTCCATCAGATGTATGGGTACCTGTCCTTATAGTTGGGTGCAATCAAAAGGTCAGGCAAGAAACAACTCTTTACAACTGATGTTTGAAAAAGAAAGAAGGAAAATTACCCAATCCCTGGCAGTGATGAATTCTGGGGAAAGAAGGAAGGGGACCAAGATTTCAAATGTGGTATGGCTGGCACCCAGAGGAATGGCTACATATAAAATTTTTAAAAATAACATGAGAGCTAAGATTTGTGGCACTAGGAATCCAAATGAGGTCAGCTTACTTGTGTAATCCAGACTGAAGGAACTTATTGTCCCCCTCAGAGAACCATGGTAGCCTATGATGGAGGAAAGACCAGTGAGCTGACAAAGTAGAGCACTTCATAAACCAATTAGTATCTGTTTAACTCATGGGATAGCTTAGAATAATGGCATCCTTGGGAAGATAAGAAAAAACAGCAGCAGTGAATTGATTAGAACCCAACCTCTCTGTGTCTGTGTGGGATGTTGAAAACACCAATTCTGGTCAGCTTGTCTTGTATGAGGACAATTTTAGACCAATGCCAAGCTCCTCAAACTTTCTCTAAGAAAATTGAAATGAATTGACAAATCAGAGTGCAAAAATGTTTATATATTCTATCACAGTCAAATAAAAGCAATGGACTCAAGCTTAAGGATAAACTGACAGGGACTTCTTAGGACTTTTTCTATTTTTAATATAAGTCTTAAGAAAGAAGATGAACAGGTAACAAAGTAACATGGCAACACCATGTTTTTCAAATCTTATGTCACTATTGCTTTTTTAAGAAGGCCATGAGGGATAAAAAAGAAGCAAAACATTTAACAGACACAAAAATGGAAAATTATAATAATTATAACAAATCATTACAGCTTGATGATAATGTGTATGGTAATATCTTTGACTGGACTAAGATACAATGCATTCAGGCTGGGAAAATTCATTTTGTAGGCTGTAAAGATGTACAGTGATTAAATGTAAAAAAGAAAGAAAAGAAAAGGAAGGAAAAAGGACATAAACAGACGAAACGACCAACAACAAAAGCAAACAAACCAAAAATAGGTCATAAAGGATCATTAGAGAGACAGACTACGATGGTTAAGGGAAAAAAGACCCAAGGAGAGAAAGTTGAGTATTTAATATTTCAATATCATTAACTGACTAGCGGCACGAGTTGCAAAAAGAAAACACAAAACAAACAAACATCAGATATTGGAAGCTGTTTTTATCCATAAAAGTAGTAGTGATAGAGAGTTTCTAAGATTCAGACCTCTTCCTACAGAAGAACAAAAGATAATATAAATATCCTCAAGTCACTTCAGTCGTCTTACTACTTTGGTGCTTTTGGAAAAAAGGGACATGAGCACTTCTTTTATAACAAATTTTATGATATCTCAATAATTAGCACCATTTTGAGAATTAGTACTATTTTGGCAGCCCTTTCATTACGGAGAAAAGGATTATCCATGAATATTTTCTAAGATTTATAACAGATGAGAGTTGCAAAATATTAAAATAATTTAGTGTCCTAACAAAAATACCTATGAAAATTTACAGCTTTGATGTTCTGGGACACTTTTTTTTGGAGGACAGGGTGTAATATAACACACCTGCTTCTAATTAGCATACTTATTTTTCAGATTTGTTTAGCAAAATTCCTAGCTCAAAATTTTCCATGTTGAAGACTTCACTTAATTAAATTATATATACAGATGGCTTTTCTAATAGAGTTGCTTTTATAATTCTACATGTTGTTATTTTTGTTGTTGTTGTTCTCTTCTAAGAGGCCAGTCTTTCAAGGTTTCCCGATGGTGATACTCATGCATTTATTCCACTTAGCACAGAGCATATGCCGGGCAAGCATGATTCTTATTGAACAAATAAATGTGAATGATCATAGAGGGCACAAATCCTTTCAAAAGGCTTTAAATATTTGGATTGTAGTCTCTGTAAGTCACTTATTGTCCATGGTGTTTCACTGGCAGGTAATTGTTTTTATTTATAGTTATAACAACACATTTTAGTATGTATAGACTTACAGTGTTTACTAAGATACTTAGACTCAAATGTAAAGAATCCAGAAGTTTTTCTGATTTAGTATTTTAATTACAAATAAGGTATGTTAACTGTAATTATAGCTTTATATTGTTGTATATAGCACACTGATAAGACAGCTGGGGTTTAACAAGGTTATGAGAATTGTCATCTGAAATAGGAACATGTTGAATCTTTTCTTTTAGGATATTGAATCAATCAAACTAGTTTCATCAGCCAGACAATTGGTCTAGTGTATAAAAATAAGTTCAAATTTGTTTGTAGAATGTATTGATGAAATACTTATCTGTGGATTCAAATACTTGATTTTCTCAGTTCTATGTAGTCTTAAAATTTCCATATTTGGTATAATCCAGTGAGTATTATTGGAATTCTTGGGTAAGAACATTCTGTTCTTTTGAACTATTAAGAAAATATAAATACCACAATAAATATTGAATTAGCTTATGATTATCATGAGGCATTATTTAATATTAACACCATTAGCACTATTATAAGATAATCAGGTATTACGAATCCCTAAGCTTTATAATCTTGTTGATATGTACAGAAACTATTTTAAATAGGTAAGATATATATTCTCCATAATCATTATAGTTTTTTATTCAAAACTGCTAGTGTTGAGCAATAAAACAATTGAAAATATTTAAAACTATAGATGACAGATTGAGGTATATTGGTGTACAAATAAATATGAATGAAAAGGAACTTTCAGAAAAAATTGATATGAATTTTTAACTGTAAATCAGTTAATTTCTGATGAATTCAAGAGCAAAGGTAAAACAAATTACCAGTTCCATTTAAGAAAATTCCATAAGCTTGCCTGCTCCCCTAACTTGAAGTGAATTAACCTTTATTTAGATCTTGCTTTATGCCAGGATTTCACTGAGTTCTTTGTCAACTTTGTGGAATCTTCTATTTGAGTTCATTTTTGGTGAGAATTTATGGATGATTTACAACTCTAAGACATTGTCCTGAGATTACAGATAAAATAATATCATTTTAAGCTTAGTTATAAATTATAAACTGAACTTAGATAACATCAGTTTTTACCACTTGAATGCATAATTTTATGTCACACTATACAATACACACACATGCACATATACACACACTGTAAAGCTTTTTTAAAAAAATTCTGCTTTTAGGATTTGTGAAAACTAGAAAACCACAGTAAAAGGATTTTTTTTTTTTTAATTTTGGGGGAGAGATTTTTGTTATAGAGTGCACACTCGCCAGGAAGACAGAGACAAAAAGCAAGAAATCACCCCCCAGGAGAGAGAGCCACGCCGCAATCCCTTTTCCTCCATTCTCCTCTCAGGATCTTTTTTTTTTTTTTTTGAGAGATTTTCACTGTAGGGCGCATGCGCTCGCCAGACAGACAGAAAGAGACATAGAGACAGAAAGCGAGAAATCACCCCCCAGGGGGGATGGTCACGCCGCAATCCCTTCTCCTCCATTCTCCTCTCGGGATTTTGGGCATGCACGCACACGCACCCGGCGTGAGTTTTAAGTCACCGGGTCCGGGACACAAACCGCGGTCGACTACGTGGGAGTCCAGCGACATAGTCATTACGCTAACTGCTGGTTCCCTCCTCTCAGGATCTTGAGCACGCACACACACTCATCCAGCATGAGTTTAAGTTACCAGGTCTGAGTGGACTCCCATGTGATTGACTACGGTCATTCACATGGGAATCCAGCGACATAGCCAGTACACCAAGTGCTCGTCCCAGAATTTTTTTAAAGTTTATTTATTTTACTTATGATTGACAGCATACACAAACCAAAAAAAAAAAAAAAAAAAAAAAAAAGACAGAGAGAAAGAGAAACAGTCTCCCTTGACAAGATCTCATCATGTGGTGGTCCCTGCTCCCTGCTTTCTAGTTCATTACAATCTTGGACTTTTGTGCCTCTCTTTGTGTTTCAGGGCAACCAGGCTGGCAATCCAAACCCATGGTCAGCAATGTGGCTTCTTTCTTCTCTTCCTATTTTTCCTCCTTTTACTCCTTTTGGCTTTTCTTACTTGGGCATCTAATTTTTCCCCCTTAGTTTTCGTCATTTTAAATGAATGATACTAGGATTTCACTCATTTTTCATTATTTTATCTAACTTTTATTTCCAAATACAATTAATTACAGCAATCTAGTATCATGTGTGAATTCTCAGATGTATGAAACCTAATAGTCAATCAGGAGCTTTATTGGCAGTGAAGGCTAGTTATGATTGGGTGGTTTGAATTTTAGCTTTTATTCTGCTTTCCTTGATTATTTACAAAATAATCTTTGAGGAAAAATAGCAAAATGTGTATATAATAAAACTGCAGAAGCTACTAAGCATAAGCACTTCTTTATTTTGTCAATTAGAGTATAAAGAATTTAAACCGTATTCTCGCAGTTACAATGACAGCCATTGGGAGAATTTCAGAATTCCACAGTTTAGTACACTTCCCGCTTAATCACACCTCCTCGTAATGCAATAACAGTTCAGTGTATGGACGGGGGTGACATTTAGGTCGCTGTAGAATAGGATGTTGACATTCACAGAGCTATCAGTGGATTTCCACGTTACCAGAATTATTGATCATGCTTTCCTGCTGTAGAGACATCCAACTAGGTAAAATAAAATGAAACTGTGTAATTTTTCCTATTGTCCAAATAGTTGAATTATTTTGAGACCTCAGTGATGCTTATGGAAATTTTTGCCTTTCTCTTTGCTTCTCTGCCTGAGAACACAACTTTTCTTTTTTTTCATTAATACATATACTGTGGAGCAGAGCAGTGTGTTGGACATGTGTGACCATCATATGGGAAACACAGAGCATTTTAACCTAGTGAGAGCTTTCACTTCCCAGGGTGACCTGTTTGTATTCTGAGCCAAGAGACCACTAAGAGGCCTGCAGCTGCTTTCATTTAGTCATTTCAGACATAAAGTACAGCCCCCGAAGCAGCTGCAGAGACCCCCACCTCCTTCTTTGCATATACTCAGGAAAGGGGATCTTTAATCTCTGGACTTGAGGAAAGAGTTTATTGAGGAAAGAAACAGGGCCACAGAATTCCCCGGGTGAGCTTCAGGAACACAGCAGGTGGTAGCCAAGCAGCCATGACAAAATGAGGGGAAAGTACTCAGATTCTTTTCGAAGTGATATGCATGATTAGTAAAGGACATGTGGGTTACAGCTGTCCCTAAGAGAAGACCACATTTTGCATCTTTAAGAATGAAAGGCAGCTTTCCACCCAATGAATTTGGAAAAACCTCTTGGCAGGTTGTTTTGTTATAAGCTAGATATCTCCAGTTATACTTCGTTTTCATTCTCTTCTAAAACCAGTTCCACCCAGCCTAGCGTTTCTGAAAGAACTTCTAAAGTTTGCAGTAGGAAATGAGATTTCTTTTTTTTTTTTTCTATGTCTTCCAAAAATTTACTTTATTAAATGTGATCTTTATTAGTTCTTGGACGAGGCCCCCTCTCTGTGTGTTGCTTCAGTCTCACGAAGACCTATAGGAGATAACTGCGGTCTGATTTCCTGCCGTAGGGACAGGGTATTAAAGCAGAAACAGAAAAGACAGGACAAGAGCCGATACCAAACACAAACAGCAGCAGCAGTAGCAGACTTTTTAAACAGTTTTTTAAAATGCCAATAACATTAGAAATTTTTAGGGATGTTTGACAAAAGGTTCATTTCAGTACACTCATTCTCAATGCTTCCTACCCCCATTATGGTATCACCAACAATGTGTATGACCTGCAATCTCTCTTGTCTAATTTGAAAGATTAGTGGAGCTTGATGTTTTTTCTTCGAAATCATAATACTCTTTTTTCTGTTGCCTGTAGACGTTTAGTGTATTGTGTCTCTGTGTGTTAACTCCTGAGACAACAGGAAATGAAAATGGAGTGAATGTATAATTTCTCTGATTTGCAAATGCTTGTTATGCTAGTTTATAAAAAATTATTCACTATATATGGACTCAAATATTCTTAACAGATTTGTTTGCATCTACATGTTTGACAGTGGAATAAATTACTAATTATGGAATCATGTATTAATTCTGTTACATAATGTATACTGCTAACAATTCTTTTTACTCTCTGCTTATGTTTGTATTTTCATGATGATTTTAATAATAATTTAAATGTACCATTTATTTATTACTTACTTATGTTGATCCTAAATTCAAAGTAGTCAAAGAGTAGAACAAATTTGAATTTTATTTATTTCTCTCAGAAATTCTTGGATAAGTTACAAATAATAATTTGTAAAAATGGCTGTCAAAATATTAGACAAATACAGTAAGAGGCAATATTTCTGTAAAAGAAGTAAAGCATTTTTAAGACTCTCAAAAATGGGGAGAATAAAAAGAAAATCAGCTTTTGCAAAGAGACTGTGAGTCAGACATTCCAAACTTCATCAAAGATTTAAAAAGCAAACCAAAAAGACAAAGAAAGAAACCAGATGCACATTTGGGGCCCATCTATGGAAAGTATTATACTTTTTATAGTTTCAACAAAGGTACTAGAAAATAAATTGATCATTATGTTTCAGTAGGGCTCACAGTGAAAGTAAGATATTATGGAATTGCTTAAAGAAGTACCTACTCATTTTAAAGCCATCAATTACTGGTACTTTTGCAGATATCCCTCTATTCCTAGTTCAATTCAGTAAGAGCCTTGAAAAGTTGCACGTTGAGAATAGATAGCCAGCTTAGCTTGATATATACACTAGGTGCCATGATGATGGTTAATCATAAGAATGTGCTGGGAAAAGTCCTTAAATTTAAAAAAATCCGCTACTACTTGTAGTTATGGCAGTATGACAGAGTATGAAGGACACTTTGAGGGAGATTGCTACTGGTTTCTCCTTGCTGGCTACCTGCCCACCAACTTGCCTACTATCTATCATCAATAGTCTATCATATCTATATCTATCTCAGCATGCTGTATAATTAAAGTTCAGCTATTTTAAGCCTCTGGTTGGCTGCATTTTGTTAATGGTGTAGAACTGTGGACAGCAAAAATTACCCTGGAAAGTTTTGGTAGTTGATCTCTTCTTTCGACCGTTGGCCACAGTCGAACCACTGATCTGCTTTCTGTCACTTTCATCTTTCGTCTTCTAGTGTTTCATATAACTGAATTATATGGGATGCTACCTTTTGAATTTGACTTATTTGATTTAGCATAATTATTTTGTGTACAATAATATTGTTTCTTTCATTGTTGAGTAATGTTCTTTTTTATAATTTTATAATTTCATATTTACATTTAACTGTTGTACATCTTTATGATATGCTATATAGTTTTTCAAAGCATGGATGCGATATGTGATAATCAATCAAGGATATTAGCATACATAACATTTCAAAAAACAGACTTTACATTTTTGTGTCTGGTAACTATTTTCTGAGCCCCCCCACCCACTCGCCATTATCCATGCACCCCCAACACAGTTTCTAGCTACGTTTGCCCTCTCCAAGGTTATGTCTGGGATTCTATTTCTGCCATAGAATCCAGGCATATAATGAGTGAGGGGGGATATTCAATGTTTGCCTTTATAGTTTGGCTTATTTTATTTAGAATTAAATCTTCTATATTTATCTACTTTGTATCAAATGGAGGACCTCTTAATCTTCATGGCTGAGTAGTATTACACAGTGTATGTGTGTGCCACATTTTTAAAATCTAGTCATCAATTCTTGGGTACTTAGTTTCATCCATGTTCTAGCACTTGTAAATAATACTGCAATAAACATGGATGTGCAAGTGTCTTTCTGACTGAGTGTTGTCCTGTCTCTTGTGTAAATACCAAGAGTGGGATTACTGGGTCATGTGGTATTTTTAGCTGTACATTTTTCAAGAATTTACATATTGTTTTCCATAGTGACTGTCCTAATTTTTATTCCCACCAACAGTGCAAGAAGACTCCCTTTTCACCACAGCCTCGCCAGAACTTGTCATTTTTTGATCATAGACACTCTGATATGGCTAAATAATATCTTATTGTGGTTTTTATTTCCACTTCCCTTATGATAAGAGATGTTGAACTTTTTTTTTCATATCCTTTTTTAACCATATATATATCTTCAAGAGTTGTCTGTTCAGCTCATTTGTCCATTTTTAATTGAATTGATATTTTTTTATTTATTTTGTGAGTGAGCTGTTTGAGTTCCATGTATATTTTGGTTATTAATTCCTTATCTCAAGTATAATTTGAAAACACTTCCTCCCATTCTGAGGGATGTATCTTTCTTCACTCTATTTAGTGTACATTGCTGTGCAGAAGATTTTTAGCTTAATGTAGTCCCATTTGTTTATTTTTGGAGTTGTTGACTGTACTTTTGGGGTCTTATTTAAGACATCTTTCTGACTCCAATGTCTTCATGCTACCCCTGTGTTTTCACAAGTTGTTTTATAGGTTGAGGCATTATGTTTAGATCTTTGATGCATTTTTGAGTTGTTTCTTTGTTAATGATGAAAGGTCAAAGTCCAGTTTCATTTCTCTGCAGGTGAATATCCAGCTCTCCTGGAACCGCTTGCTGAAAACACTTTCTTCTCTGCACTGGATTATCATGTGCCTTTTGTCAAAAATCAGTGAGCTGTATGTTATGGGTTTTATTTTTGGATTCTGTATTCTGTTCTATTGTTCTATGTGTCTCTTTTTTGTGCCATGATGTTTTGATCATCATAGCTTTGTAATATAGTTTCAGGTCAGGTAGTGAGAATACTCTAATTTTATTCTTTATGTACAATATTGCCTTTTTAAAAAAATTATTTTTCTTCTTTTTTAAAAAAAACATTAAATTGCTATACATCATTTAGCTTATAAAGAGAATTAACCCAACATGAAATACATCTCAGACCAGTCCAGTTGAGAATACTATACATGTTATCATTAATAGGTAATAAGCCATTTCCGTGTCCCACAAATGTCTTGCCTCTCTATTTTTTCTCCCTGATTTCCTTTCCTATATTCTTCCCTTTTCCCATTCTCCTTCCACATTGTTGCCAGCATCCATAACTATTTTCACTGCTTTTTTGCCCTCCAGTCTTTCAGTCTCTACCATAGAGTGTGAACAGTTAGTGTATATTAAGTGGAGATATACAATATATTACTTTCATAGCCTGGCATGCTTCACTCAGCAATAAATCTCCTAAATTCTACCATTTTATATCAAATGCCAGGATCTTGTTGTTTTTCTTTTTCTTTTTTTGGCTGAATTGTATTCTGTAGAGTATATGTGTCACACTTTTTCAATCCATTCATCTGTTCATGGATATTTGGGATGGTTCCATGTCTTACCAATCATGAATAATACCGCAATCAACATTAATGTGCAAGCACTTTTTCGACTCAACCTTCTTCTGTCCTTTGGGTAGATACCAGGAGTGGGATCATATGGTAGTTCTGTTTGCAGGTCTTTCAGTTTCCTCCATATCATTTTCCATAATGACTGGACCAATTTACATTCCCACCAACAGTGTAGGAAAGCTCTTTAATCACAAGCTTGCTAACATCATTTTTTTTGTATTTTTAATCTTTTTTAAAAAGAATTATTTTATTTAACTTTATTTATTATTATTATCATTATTATTTTTCAGTTTGATCAGAGAGAGACAGAGAGAGACAGAGGAAATGAGAAAGCAAGCCACCAGAACTGAGACTCTATGCTATTTTGACAGGTGTTGGGTGGTATCTCATTGTGGTTTTAATCTGCATCTCCCTTATGATGAGGGATGTTGAGCATTTTCACTTATGCTTTATGGCTTTTTGTATGTCTTTTTTTTTTTTTAAGAGGTTTTGCTATAGGGTATGTGTACTCGCCAGAAAGACACAGAAACAGAGAGACAGAAAGTGAAAAATCATCACCTAGGGGGGATGACCACACCACAATCCCTTCTCCTCCATTCTCCTCTCAGGATCTTGGGCACGCACGCACATGCGCTGAGCATGAGTTTAAACCACTGGTTCCAGGACTCAATCCGCGGCTTACTACATGGGAGTCCAGCGACATCGCCATTAACACCAACTGCTGCTCCCTGGTATGTCTTCTTTGGAGAGTTGTTTGTTTAACACATTTTCCCATTTTTTAATTGGGTTAATAATTTTTTTGGGGGGAGCGTAAGCTGCTTGAGTTCCCTGTGTATTCTGATGATCAGTCTCTTATCTGAGGCATAGTTTACAAAAATATTCTCCCATTCTGAGGGCTGTTGATTTACACTAATTATTGTGTCCTTTGCTATGCAGAAACTTCTTAATTTGAATTAATCTTACTTATGTATTTTGGGGATTATTGCCTCTACTTTGGGAGTCTTATTTAAGAAGTCTTTGCCCACCACAATGTCTTCCAGAGTTTTACCAGTATTTTCGACCAGTAGTTTTGAGGTCTTAGATTCTGACCTTTGATCCATCTTGAGTTGATTTTTTGTTCATGGTGAAAGATGGGGATCCAGTTTCATCTTTCTGTGGGTGAATACTGAGTTTTTCCTGTATCATTTGCTAAAGAGGTTTTCCTTTTCCCACTGGATTGACTGGTATAATTTTTCAAAAATCAGTTGGCTATATGTTTTGGGGTTTATTTCTGGGGTCTCTATTCTATTCCATTGGTTCATCTGTCTGTTTTTGTGCCAATACCATGCTACTTGATTACCACAACTTTATAGTATATTTTGGGGTCATGGAGTGAGATGCTACCCACTCTACTCTGTTTGGACAGGATTGCTTTGGCAATATGAGGTATTTTATGATTCCAGACAAATTGTATGATTGTCCTTTCCAGATACATGTAGAATGTCTCTGGCACTTTAATGGGGATTGTGTTAAATATGTAGATTAATTTGGATAGAATTGCCACTTTGATTATATTAATTCTTCCAATACAGGAACATGGTATGTCCTTCCACTTTTTTGTGTCATTTTCAATTTCTTTCTTTCTTTTTTTTTTTGCTTCTCATATTTCTTCTTGTGGAGGTCTTTGAGTTGTTTGGTTAGATTGCTTCCCAGGTATCTTATATTACGCTAACTGCTGGTTCCCATGATTGTCTTTTGTAGATCGGTGAAGAATGTCTCTGGTAATTTGACTGGAATTGCATTAAATATGGAGATTAATTTGGGTAGAATTGCCATTTTTATTATATTAATTCTTCTAATCCAGGAGCATGGAATGACCTTCCACATTTTTGTGTTATTTGCAGTATCTTTTTAAAGATTTTCATAATTTTCTTTGTAAAGATCTTTGACTTTCTTAGTTTGGTTTATCCCTAGGTATCTTATACATTTTGTAGCTGTGATAAAAGAGATTCCTTTCTTCATGTCTAACTCAGTCAACTTGTTGCTAGTTACTATAGATTTTTTGATGTTGATTTTGTATCCTGCCACTTTACTGTATTCATTTATTACTTTGAGAAGATTTTTCACAGAAACCTTTGGGTCTTGTAAGTACAACATCATATCATCTGCAAATGAAGATATTTTCAACTCTTCTTTGCCTATTTTAATGCCTTTTATATTGTTCTCTTTTCTGATTGCATTGGCTAAGACTTCTAGCACTATATGGAAAAGGAGTGGGAAAAGTGGGCAGTCTTGTCTTGTACCATTTTTTAGTAGGAAAGCTTTTAGCTTTACTCCATTCAGTATAATGTTAGCTATAGGTTTTTCATATATGGTTTTTATTGGGTTGAGAAATGATCCTTCTGTGCCAATTGTGTTGAGTTTTGATCATAAAGGGATGTATTTTTCAAATGCTTTCTCTGCATCAATTGAAATTATCATTTAAAAAAAAATCTTTCTGTTAATATGGTGTATTATGTTTATAGTCTTGTATATATGGAACCACCCTTGTATCCTTGGAATAAAACCTACCTGGTCATGAGGAATAATCTTTTTATATATTGTCGTTTATGGTTCACAAGTATCTTGTTGAGAATTTTTGCTTCTATAGTCATTAGAGGTATTAGTCTGTTTTTTTTCTTTTTTGTCATGTCTTTATCTGTTTTGGGAATGAGGATGATTCAGTCTTCATAAAATGAATTTGGTAGGTTTCCTTCCTTTTGGAGCTTTAGAAATATTTTGAATAGAATGGGGTTAACTCTTCCTTAAACATTTTGTAGAATTCAGAATCGAAGTCATCAGGACCTGGGCTTTTCTTTGTTGGGAGATTATTTATTACTGATTCAATCTCTTGGTTTGTTATGGATTTATTCAGGCTTTCTATGTCTTCCTCGTTCAATTATTCAGTTTTAGTAGATCAAAGTCAAAAAATGTTAAGAGAAATTTGCTTAAAACTTAAAGCCTTAGGAAAAAGGTTAGGATTCAGTTCATATAGTAGGTAGATGAACCTATCAACAGTTCAAGAGAAGACAAAAATCTTTAAATATGGAAATCAAAGCATCTAAGAAAATCAGTAATGTTTTAGTCTAAAGTAAAAAAACAAATTATATTTCACTAGTTCACATTCATGTAATTAATCTTGCTTCTACAGAATTTGCAGTGTTACTATGGTCTGATCTTTCCATTTAAACTCTGGAAGTTAACATACAGGTCCAGAGTGGACCCTACTATAAGGCTGGCCATGCTCTTGATTGTTTCTTGGACTATTATTTCTGTGTGTCTGACTTTAGCTTTCCTAACATAGCTCTCCCTTCAGCACTTCTTGGAGAGCTGGTCTGGTGTTGGTAAATTCTTTCAGGTTTTGTTTATCTGAGAATATTTTTGTCTTTTTTTCCATATGAAAAATAATCTTGCTGGGTATAGTGTTCTTGGTTGAAATTGTTTTTCACTTAACATTTGAATATTTTTTTCATTCTTTCCTTGATTGTTTTGGATGAGAGGTCTGATGTTAACCTTATGGGATATCCTTTGAAAGTAACTTGACGTTTCTTTTTTGTCAATTTTATTATCACGTCTCTGTCTGTGATTTTGGTCAATCTGGCTATGATGTGCCTGGGGGAAGATCTTGGGTCAAGTCTATGTGGGGTCCTTTGTATTTCTTGGGTCTGGATATTTGAGGGCCTTTCTAGGCTTGGAAAGTTTTCTTCCAGGATTTCATCGAATAGATTATCAATGCCCTTATTAGTTTCTTCACATTCTGGAATACCAATGATCTGGATATTTGGGTGTTTATTGGTATCTAGTATTACTCATATGCTATTCTCATATTAAGGGGTTATTTTCTCAGTCTTCTTGGTGAATATTTTTAGGTCAGAGGTTTTACCTTCTACATCTGAAATTCAACCTGCATGATCTAATCTGCTTTTGATACTTTCAATGGAAGTTTTGATTTCCTATATTATAGTCTTCATCTCTAACAATTCCGTTTGATTCTTTTTTATGATGTGTATCTCCTCTTTCAGATTGTGCAAGAGCTTCCTCACCTCCTGGAACTTGAAGTCTCTTTTCTCCTGCATCTTCTGGAGTTCATTGTCTCTCTTCTGTTGCATCTCTGTTAGCTTTGTCACTATGAATATTTTAAATTATTTATATGACATTTCCATGAGTTCCCTTGTATTCTCTGGAGGAAGAGGAGTAATTCTTTTCCATTAGAGGAGAGATATTTTCTTGGTTTCTCATATTTCTTGTGCCACTGTTGTGGTTTCTGGTTATCTGTTGGAATATATGTTTTTTTCCTAGTTTTTGGAATTAAACCTGAGCAATCAGAAGAAGGCAGAAGGAGATGACCTGTAGTCTGTAAACAGTGTCATTTTTCTCCCTTTGCACAGCTGATTCAATGAAAATTGATGATTAATCTTACCTTAAAAGTATTTAGATCTTTGACTACTGAGCACCTAGACCTGTCTAGAATATCACTATATTGAGGCTGAGCAGAAAAGTGAGAAAGGTAAAAGAAAAGGAAAAGGAATAGAAGAAAAAAAAAAAGAGGAAAAGACAAAAGCAATAAGAAAAGGGAAGAAAAAATATTTTTGTCAAAAAATGAAAACCACTTAGCATGTGAGACTCAAATACAGATGGCTGCTGTTTGGCTTATCCTGGCTAGACTGGGGAGCAGGAGGGTAATTCTGGGCAGAGGGTCTTCAGTGGTTGAGATCCCTGAATAGGGCCCCTTGGAATTCCTCTCATCTTTATTATTTATTTTCTCCTGGCATTTGTTGTTTTGTTGCTGCTGCTGCTGTTTTTCAGTTCCCTGAGGCATGATAGGTTGTCTGTTTGCCACATTTCCATCTCTTTCTTATGTACACTTATTGCTATGAATTTTCCTCTTATGACTACTTTTGTGTTGTCTCATAGATTATAGATTTTCATGTACTCATCATTTGTTTCCATAAATTTTTTTTAATTTCAGACTTAATTTATTCAGTAGTTGAGAAGTCATTCAGATGTACACTGTTTCGTTTCTGTGTGTTTGTGTATTTTCGAGGATTTTTCCTGAAATCAATATCAAGTTTAATTCCAGCATGGTCAGAGAAGATGCTGGATATAGCCTCTATGCCTTTAAATCTGTAAGGGCTTTATTTGTGCCCTATCATATGGTCAATCTTTGAAATGGTTCCATGTGGGGATCAGATTAATGTGTATTTTGTGATCTTAGGGTGGAAAGTTCTATAGATGTTTGTCAAGTCCATTTGATTTATAGTATTGTTTAGGTCCTATATCTCTCTGCTTATTTCTTGTCTAGAAGATCTGTCTAAAGGAGATAATGGGGTGTTGAGATCCCCAACAATTATAGTGTTGAAACCTATCTTTCCTTTTAGCTCTTAGCAGTCTTTCTTTCACATATTAGGTGCTCCTGAGTTGGGTGCGTAGATATTTATAAGCATATATAAATGCTTATGTCTTATGTCTTTATGTCTTCTTGATGAATTAGCCCATTTACTCTACATAATGCCCTTCTTTGTCTCTTAGAATTTTTGTCTTAAAGCCTATTTTTTCGTGAAATTAATGTTGCAACTCCAGCCCTTTTTTTGATTTCTGTTCACATGAAATACCTTTTTCCAGCCCACTTCTATTCTATGTATGTTTTTATCCATAATGTGTGTTTCTTATAGGGAAGTTTCTTTTTAAAGAATTATTTTATTCAACTTTATTCATTATTATTTTTTAATTTGACCAGAAAGTCAGCAAATGAGAGAGGGAAAATGAGAAGGCAACTGACTAGTTCCAGGACTAGAACAACAGTTGGCCATGTAGAAGTTCAGTGCTTTTAATCACCATGCCACCTGCTAGCCCCAGTTTCTGCCTTTTTAATCCATTCAGCCAGTCTCTGTCTCTTGACTGGAGAATTTAATCCAGTAATGTCCAATATTATTATAGATATTTCTGGACATGTTCCTGTCATTAAGTGAGCCATTTTCTTGGTCATTATTTCTCTTATATTTGTTTAACTGATGTTAATTGTCCTGGTATAGCACTCCCTTCCTAACTTCTTAAAGAACTGATCTGGAGTTGGTAAATTCTTTTAGGTTTTGTTTATCTGAGAATGTTTTTATATTTTCCACCATATGAATGATAATCTTGCTGGGTTTAGTAATCTTGGTTGAAATTGTTTTTCATTTAACCCTTTGACTATATTTCCCCATTTTTTCCTTGACTGCATAGTTTCCAATGAGAGGTCAGATGTTAACCTGATGGGATATCCTTTATAAACTTGATGTTTCTCTCTTGCCATTTTAGAGTGTTGTCTTTGTGGTTTTGGCCAATCTGGCTATGATGAGCCTTGGAGAAGATCTTCTTGGGTTGACTATGTTTGTGGTTCTTTGTATTTCTTGGCTCTGAATATTTAAATGTTTCTCTAGGTTTGGAAAGTTTTCTTTTAGGATTTCATGGAATAGATGATCAATACCCTTATTATTTTCTTCACCTTCTGGGATACCAGTTATCCAGATGTTTGGGCACTTAATCATATCTTGTATTTCTTGTATGTATTTTCTTGATTTTTTTCTCTGTCTTCTTGATAATTTTTTCTAGGTCATAAGTTTGGTCTTCTACACTCGAGATTTGATCTTCTGCATGCTTTAATCTGTTTTTAATAATTTCAAGGGAGGTTTTAATTTCCTGTTTCATCTCTAATAATTCTGTTTGATTCTTTTTTATAGAATCTATTTCTTCTTTCAAATTGTGAAAGGACTTCCTCAACTCCTGGAGTTCATCATCTCTTTTCTCTTACATCTTATTTAGTTTTGTCACTAAATTTCTGAATCATTTAGCTGACATTTCCATGAGTTCAATTGTGTTATCTGTGGATGATGAGGAATTGATATTTTCCCTTCAGGGAGAGATATTTTGTTGGTTGCTCATATTTATTTGTGCCTCTGTGATGGTTTCTGGTCATCTGGTGATTTATACAATCCTTCCTAAACTCTTTGAATTAATTCTGAGCATTCAAAGGCATGCATGAGTAGGTGATTGGTGATCTCCTTGCTGCTCTACCTCCCTGATGCTCACCAGCAACCTGCACTGCTGTCAGTGGTCTTGGATGATTCAAAGTCCTCTCCGTTACTAAAGGACAGTTGTGTCTGAGACTGTGTAGCTGAGCTGTAGTTCAGGAACATATAAGAAAAAGCTGAAGTGTTAGAGTCAGAGGCTTGTGGCAGGGGATAAGCCACAGCCTCTTTACACTTCAGTTTTCCTGAGCAGGAACAGATGTCCAGATTGGGTGGGGAGGGTCTCAAAGTTGTCTTGAAGTCCCAAACAACACACCTGAGTGTTCAAATGTGAGTAGAGGAGGGGATGAGTCACTGATCTCTGCCACACATCCTTCTAGCAGCAGGCAGCCTACTGTATGCCAAGTCCCTTTGCTTGAACAGGTTATCAGATCTGTACAATATTGCCATTTTGATATAGGGTCTTTTATGATTCCAAACAAACTTAATGGTTGTTTTCTCTACTTTTGTGGAGAATGTCCCTGGAAATTTGATCAGAATCAGACTGGATTTGTAAGTTAGTTTGGGTGGAATTGAAGTTTTTATTATATTGATTCTTCCAATCCAAGAACAAGGGGTTTCTTTCCAATGTTAAAAAATATCATTTTCATTTCTCAGGTTTTCACAGTTTTACTTTCAGAAGTCTTTTCATTTTTTTTTTTTTTGGTTAATTTTTTTGAGAGGGTTTTGCTATTGTCTCCAGAAAGACAGAGAGAGAAAGAGAGACAAAAAGCAAGGAATCAGTCCCAGGGAGGATGGCCACATCACAATCCCTTCTCCTTCATTCTCCTCTCAGGATTTTGGACATGCACACACACACACGCCCATCATGAGTTTAAGCCACCAGGTCTGGGACTTGAGAAACACGGTCAACTACATGGAAGTCCAGCGACATAGCCATTATCCCATCTGCTGGTCCCTTTCTTTGGTTAAATTTATATCCCAAGTATTTTGTATGTTTGTATGTTCGTGTGGCTATTATAAATGGGGTTGATTTTTTTCTTTTTAGATTTTTGCTAGTGGATGCATATGCACTCACTGGAAAGAAATAGAGAGGGGAGAAGATGAGAAAGCATCTGCCATGGTGTTATTCACACTGAAAACCTTTCTCTTCCATCTCTCCTCTTGGGAGTCTGGGCACACACATATACACATGCTTGACACATTTTTCAAACCACTGAGTCTGAGACTCAAACTGTGTAGTAAGTCATGTGGGATCAGGCCAGCTTAATCACCACTCAATGGCCTGGTCTGAGATTGCCCTCTTTAATTTTGCCTCAATCTTTTCATTATTGGTATATGAAAATGCTATAGATTTTTTTTTTGAGAGATTTTCACTGTAGGGCACGTGCGCTCGCCAGACAGACAGAGAGAGACATAGAGACAGAAAGCGAGAAATCACCCCCCAGGGAGGATGGTCACGCCGCAATCCCTTCTCCTCCATTCTCCTCTTGGGATCTTGGGCACGCACGCACACGTGCCCGGCGTGAGTTTTAAGCCACCGGGTCTGGGACACAAACCGCGGTCTACTACGTGGGAGTACAACGACATAGCCATTACGCTAACTGCTGGTTCCCCAAAATGCTATAGATTTTTGACTATTGTCTTCATATACTATAACTCTGCCAAATTTATCATCTCTAAAAGTTTTTATGTAGATTCCTTTGGGTTTTCCATGTATGTAATCATGTCTGCAAATAGACAATTTCACTTCCTTCTTTCCAGTTTGAATGCCTTTTATTTTATCTTTCATGATTGCTGTGGCTAGAACTGCCAGTAGCATGTTGAAAAAGAATAGAGAAAGTGGACAACCTAACCATGTTCATGTTTTTCCTGGGAACAGTTTCAGCTTTTCCCCCATTCAGAGGTTGTTAGCTATAGGTTTGTCATAGATGGCTTTAATTTGTTGAGAAATGTACTTCATCGTGCTGAGAGTCTTAATCATGAAGAGAGTTGTATTTTATCAAATGCTTTTTTGGCATCAATTGATAAAATAAGATAAAATGTTTATTATTTCTTCTAGTATTTTTTTACTGTTTTTTGTTTTTGTTTTTGTTTTTCCAGTTCTTTGAGATGTGTCATTAGGTTATTTAATTGCCATCATTTTATTGATTTCTTGTGAGCACTAACTTCTATAAATTTCTTTCTCATGACTGCTTTTGCTTTGTCCCAAAGATTATGGAGAGTTAAACTTTTTTAAGAAATTGAAAAATTTTTATCTTAACTTCATCATGAATTTTAAAGTTGTTCAGGAGTAAAATGTTTAGTTTCCATTTATCTGTGTATTTTTGAAGTTTTTTTTTTCTGTTGTTGATTTCAAGTTTAGTTACATTATTTTCAGAAAATAAGTTAAATATATTTTCTGTACTTTTACATTTGTAAAGGCTGTTTTATGTCTTATCACCAGTCTTCAAAAATATTCTGTGTGGGGCTGAGAAAGATATCCATTTTGTAGTTGTTGGGTGAAATATTCTATAAATGTCTATCTGGTCCATTTGGTTTATGTTATCACTTAACTTCCATGTCTCTTTGCTTATTTTTTGTCTAGATGAACTGTCCAGAAAAGATAATGGAGTATCGAAATCCCAACAATGATTGTATTGCAGCCTCTCTCTCTTTTGATCTAACAGTCTTTCTTTTGTATATTTGGGTGTCCTTGTGTTGGGTGTGTAAATATTCATAGCTGTTATATCTTCTTGGTGAATTACTCCCTTGAATACTAAATAGTGTCTTTATTTGTCTTTTTTTTACAGTTTTTATCTTGAAATCTATTTTTCTAATATCAGTATTGCAACTCCAGTCATTTTTGCTTTCTATTTGTATCAAATGACTTTTCCCAACGCTTCACTTGCAATGTATGTATGTATGTCTTTTTCAGTGAAGTGTGTTTCTTCTAAACAGAATATAAAAGGATTCTGTTTTTTAATTCATTGAGCCAATCCGTGTCTTTTAATTGAGGAACTTAAATCATTAACTTTCACCATTATTACTGATAGGTGAAGATTTATTGCTGCCATTTTCGTTAATCATTTTCTTAGATGTTTTGTGTTTTCTTATTTTTTATTTATATTCATCTTGTAGAATACACATTATGTAGATATTCAGCCACTTAATGGTGTCTAAAATTTCCTGTATGTTCTCATTTTTTACTGGTTGTATTTTCATTCATTTTGGTAGCTTGGACTAAATCGAAGTGCAATCTTAAAGGTCAGAGATTTTTTTATATTCTGCATGGTCTAATCTCCTGTTAATACTTTTAAGGGATATTTTCACTCCCTGTATAGTATTCTTCATATCCAGGTGTTCTGTTTGATCCATTTGAGAGTGTCTATCTCTTTATAGAGTTCTTCCTTCATATCAAATAATGATTTTCTCATCTAGAATTTGTTCTTTTTTTTTTTTTTCTTGCATTTATTGAGTTTTGGCATGATGGTATTCTGGATTTCTTTTATGACATTTCTATGATTTCCTATGTTTCATCCATTGCTGGTGAGGAGTTATTTTGTTCCTTTGGGGGAGAGAGATTTCCTTTTTATTCATAATTCTTATGTTTCTTTATGCACTCACTTTTAGGCACTTTGTGGGGTACTTATTTTTTTTTCTAATTTTTTTGAGTAGATACTATAATGCCAAAGGGAATAGTACAGCCTTAGATCCCAAGTGTTCCCATGGCAAAGTGGTTCAAGAGGGGCTGAAAGCCAGCCATTTCTTTCAGATCAGAGCAGGGCTTGCATAGCCTGTGCATAAGATAATTAAGGGCAATCCAGAAGAGCTATGTTGGGAGTGGTGTCAGTTGGTCCAGGTAGCCATTATTCTGTACTTGAGTCTGAAGGGAGAGTGCAGATAGGGAGTAGTGATCAAATTCCTCAGTCTCTGTTGGAATGAGAGTACTGTTTTACATCTGCTGCTCTCACTGGGTTGAGTCTTGCTTGTAAGCAAAGTTCTACCTGCTGGCTGGCTCACAGGACAACGTAACACTCTTGTATCTTTGGGTAGGGACAAGAAAGAAGATTTGATAATTTTTGTGAAGTTCTATGTTTGTGTACTCCCTCTTTTGCTAGCTTGTTCTAGTTTTGTTGTTCTTTTATAGGTAGGAAGAGCTGGAACCCCAATGCTTTCTATATTCAGTTGTAAGCGTTTAATGCTATATATTTTCTTCTCAGCACTTCTTTGTCTATGTATCACAAATTTGTATTTGTATATTGTATTTTTGTTTTCACTCATTTTGATTCTATTTTAAAATTACCTTTGAGACACTCTCTTGGTCACAATGGTTATTAGAAGTGTGTTGTTTAGTTTTCATATTTTGGGGGCTTCTTTCTGCTAATAATTTCTAGTTTCATTCCATTGTGGCTAGAATACACACTTTTTATAATTTTAATTAATGTAAGTTTTCTGAGGCTTGGAATTGCCAATCTTGGGATATGTTATGTGGATATTTTAAACAAATACTGTTGTTATGTGGAGTGTTCTATAAATATCAATTAGATCGTTTTGACTAATGCTGTTGTCCAATTCTTCTACATCCTTATTGATTTTATGCCTCGTTCCATTAGTTGTTGACAGAGTATTGAAGACTATCTATAATTGTAGAATTGTCTACTTTTTTAATTTTGCCAGTTTTTCTTCAAAACTTTTGCAGCTCTATTATTTAGAATATACACATATGGATTTGTTTGTCTTTTTGTTAGATTGACTTTTTTATCAGGAGGTAATGTCCTTCACCATCTCTGGGAATTTTCTTTAAAATATACTTTATCTGATATTAATATGCCATTCTTGCTTTCATTTGAATAGTATTTACACAATTTCTATTATTTTTTTCAACCTGCCAATATCATTATATTTAAAGTGAGTTTTCTTATGGCTATCATATTGTCATGTTTTTTAATACACTCTGTCAATCTCTCTTTTTATTGATATAATAAATCCATTTATATTTAATATGATTATTTATATGTTAGGCTTCATGCGCCATTTCAGTTTTGGCTTTCTGTTCTCCTTTTGTAAATTTATTTTTCTACCCACAACTTACTGTTGGTTACTTGAATGTTTTTTAGAATTCTATTTTTAGATATTAGGTGGTCATGATGTATTTTTCTTTCTTTTTTTTTTTTTTTGGTAGAGGTTTTTGCTATAGGGCGCGTGCGCTCTCCAGACAGAGAAAGACAGAGAGACAGAAAGCAAGAAATCACCCCCCAGGGGGGATGGCCACACTGCAATCCCTTCTCCTCCATTCTCCTCTGGGGATCCTGGGCACACACGCACACACGCCTGGCATGAATTTAAACCACCGGGTCCGGACCTTGAACCACAGTCGACTACATGGGAGTTCAGCGACATAGCCATTACGCTAACTGCTGGTCCCTTTTCTTTTCTTTTCTTTTCTTTTCTTTTCTTTTCTTTTCTTTTCTTTTTTTTCTATGCAGAAATGTGTCATGACTTTCCTGACAACTCAACATTTATAGTGTGTTTTAGTGTAACTTTTTTGATATAGCTTTTCTAGACATTTTTAGTTAATACACGTTGTATTCATAGCTTATCGCAGTACACTGTATTATCACTTTATGTTATAGTAAAATGTAGACATCTCATCTCATTTTTGTCACTTTATTTCTCTCAATATTATAATCGTATTATTTCCTCCATATGCTTTTCAGTTACATCTGAGTATGTTATAATTTTGCCTCAACTACCAAAAATAATTTAGGAAACTCAAGAGTAAAGAAATGAAAAAAAAAAGAGTAAAGAAATGTATTTCCTTTTATTTTTTTGTCTTTTGATTCTTTCTGCTATGTTGTTGTTTCAAAATTCCTCCTGCTATTATTTCCTATTTATTTAGATAACTTATTTTCATTATTACTTTAATTAAAGGTTGGTGGTGTCAAACTTTCTTACTTTCCTTCATCTGAGAATGTCTTAAGTTCCCCATTACTTCTGACAGATATATTCATTAGAGGATTTGGTTTGACAGTTCTTTTCTTTCAGCACTTGAAAAATATCATGCCTCTTTCATCTGGCTTCCATTGTCTGATGAAAAATTTCCCGTCATTTGTATTGTTTTTCCTTGATAGATAATGTGTTGATGTTGATTCTCTTTTCCTGCCTTAAGGGGTTTTTTTGTCTTTGTTTTTTGCCAGTTTAAATATGATGTGGTGTGTTGTGAATTTCTTTTATTTTATTTTGATTGGGGTTCACTCAGCTTTTTGAATATGTAGTTATGTTTTCTGCTAAATCTGGAAGTTTTCAGTCATCATTTATTTCAAAACTTCCCCAATCCCTCTGTTTCTTCTGTAAGACTTCAATAACAATAACATGAATGTTATTATAATTCTATAGGTTTCTGAGATTGTGTTTTCTCTTGCCAGGTATCCTTTCTCTATTGTTTAGATTGAATAATTTTTGTTGTTCTATCTTCATGTTCACTGTCCTCACAATTCTGCTGTTTCTCTGGGTTTCTCTGACTTTGCTTTGTCAAGGGTCAGGGAGCAACTCCTTGTTACTTGCAGGTGAGGAATAGAATTCCATGATACCCACTTGAGCTCTGTTGGCCCGAGCAACCATGGCTCCCTATTAGGTCTCCATTGATTCCTTTCTGGATGGGAAGGGTCAAAGTGCCTTGTTAGTGCCACTCCGTGTCGCTCCTTCTCTGACACCCCTAGTGGGTTGGTATTCTGATTGGGCAGTAGTGTAGGCCCTGACTCTTGATGAGGACTCCTTGGATACTCCCACTGGGGTCTGGGAGGAAGGAAGGATGCCTTATTACTGCCACCTGAGGGTGAATGTCCAGGTTCTCTACTCAGTTTTCTCTGTTACCATCCTACTGGGGGGGACTAGGGTCCCTACTTAGCCTATTCTGGCTTGGGAAAAGGTGAAGCCATGTTTTTTTGCTTCTGTGAGGTTTGGCTAGAGTACAGTGGACTCTAAAAAATGTTTTCTGTCTTTTTAGCCTGCCTATTTTATGATTCTTTAACTAGAGAGAGCAGTCTTTTCTGGGGCTTTTGTTGTCAATGCCCATTGGCATCTCCTTGTATCTTCAAGGTCACTAATATTTTCTACTTCATCTTCATTTTCTGTCAATCTAAGCCAGTGTATTTCCCTCCAAGGAGTGATATAATCCACAAGACACTTTGACACTAAGAATAAGATTAGTTCACAGGGAGTCCCAATTTGACATGCCATACCATACCTTTAGTTTATCTCAAACTCATCAGAATGTTTCATAGTCTCAGTGGAGTATTTAAAAAATATTTTTAGATGTTACTTTCCTTAGTTTATAGTTTGACTTCATTTTAGTGTCAGTTTGTTTACTGTGCAAATTGAAAGGTAAATCTTCATATCATCATTTAATCTTAAAAATTAAGAACCCAGGTACTTTCCATTCTATTAGCATACAAGCTTATTTGTAATAAAAATATAAAATAATTCTTATTCTTTTCTCATATATGTATGATTTTTTTCCTTTTTTCTTTGAGAGTTTTTCTTCTATAGGGTGTGTGCACTCACTGGAGAGACAGAGGCAGAGGCAGAAAGTGAAAAATCCCCCCCTCCTCCCGCCCGGGAGAATGGCCACATTGCAATCCCTTTTCCTCCATTCTCCTCTTGGGATCTTGAATACGCATGCACATGCACTTGGTGTGAATTTTAAGACACTGGATCTGAGACTCAAACCACAGTAAACCATGTGGGAGTCCAGCATTGTAACCATTATGCCATCTGCTGGTCCTTGCATAAATGATAAATAAAGCAAATAATTTTCCTATACCCCAGGGCTTAGAGCATGCATTAGAATTAGGTTGATAGAGTGATCAGAAAAGGCAGTATATAATATCTTAATAGACTTAATAATTTTTGCTTTTGTTTTTAAATATTAAATTTATATTCAGGAGCACTGTGTTAAAATTAATTATGTACAGTGGCTTTCAGTCTCCATGGGGAGGAATGAAGTGATATATGTGTATATATATATGAACATATGTGTATAAATATATGCATATGCTATAGTAAATGAAAACTTGATGCTATTTGGTTTGACGTTTGGTCACTTTTCCAATAGTCATTTTTGGTTTCCTTTGTCTTTATGACAGAAGCCACCTTTCATGATACGATCAGCCCTGAATCTGGAGAATAAGCATGCAAGTCATTTCTGGCCAAAAAAGAATTGGAGGACAATATCTTGTGGTTATAATAAAAAGATAAAGATACGTACTTTCTGTGTTGTGAGGCTGGCAGGTGACGTGGTGGTTAAGGGCGTTGGACTCCCATATGGCTGTCTGCAGTTTGAGTCCCAGACCTGGTGGCTTACTTTCTTTCATTCTCTCTCCTCTCTCTTGCTCTCTCTGTCTTGCTCAAATTTAAATAAATAAATAAATAAATAAAAGTTAAATAAAATATTTTTTAAAAAAATAGATACATCTTTTTTATATTGTATATATGACAATTACACACTTGAAAGTTTTGTTATTTATGTTACCTTTATACATCTTTTTTATGTTTTATATATGACAATTAGACACTTGAAAGTTTTGTTATTTATGTTACCTTGAAGGGAAAACCAAAGAGTTGTAGAGAGGGTACTCTGTAAGTACCCTAACATTCCTAAGATATTAAATTAGTTGGGGCCAGCAGGTGGCATGGTGGTTAAAGTGCTGGACACTCTGACATGGCCAACCATGGTTCAAGTCCTAGACCTGGTGGCTTGCTTTCTCACCACTAACCCCCCACCCCCCCACTGTCTCTCTCTCTCTCTCTGGTCAAATTAAAATAAGTAAATAAATAAATAAATAAATACATGTATATAAAAAAAGACATTAAATTAGTACTGTTCTCACCTTTCAGACTTCTGGCTATGTGGGAAAAACAAATCATAATTGTTTGACTTACTGTTTCTTTCGCTCTTTTTGTTCTTCATATTAATATTTTTAACTTGTGCTCACTAGAGAGAGATGAGAGAGAGAGAGCCACCAGGTCTGAAGCTCAAATCACAGCTGGTCATGTGAGAATCAAGTGCTCTAACCATCACACTACTCGCTAGCCTCTTGAGTTATTGTTTTTCATATTTTAATGGGAATATTCAGGGATCTTGTTAAAAGGAAGATTTACATTCAATGGTGCTGGGTAGAACCTGAAACTGTATTTCTAATATGTTTTCGGGTAATTCTGATACTGTCATTTTATGGGCCATACTTTGCATAGTGAGTGATTGGGTCAGCGTTGTTCGCAGCAGACGCATCCTGTGGAAACCATTGAGCTTACTGCTTCAAGCCTTCAAAATTTAAGACTCCTGGCAAAGAGCAATGTTTAATAACTTGGAAAGAAATTTGATAACAGAATAGAGCTTAAATATATTTAGGGCCACATTGTTCTGATAGATGGTTAGTTCTGTAGAAAATAAAAAAGACCTAGATTTAAAAAACCCAGCTTCCTAGGAAAAAAAATGGTCATGCCAATTTCCATCACATAAATACTCCCACCATGTCTGACTTCAACTACTCGTGTGACATCACAGAAAGTAGAACTGGAAAGAGATGTGTGCATTTGGCTCTTGTAATTTGGTACCAGCCAGATGTACTCTGGTCATGGTTAATGTTTCATTAAATTAACTAATTAAACACTAAAGAAAACTCTGATTTAAGATACAATATTCTTCACTCTGATTATAAAATAATATATCTTTAGATCGGCAATAAACTCAAGTATAAAGAAGTAAGCAAAATAACTCATAAACCTTTCAGATAACCTATACTTAACATTTTGGTAAATGTCACTGAGAGTTCTTAATTGGAAGCAATTGAAGCTGATTATAGTTTAATTAAGCAGGAAAGAAATTTATGAAGTGAATCTTGGGAAGTATAGAGAATTGGGGAGAGGCCAAGAGAATCATATTTACTAAGGAGCCAGGGGAAATAGCCTTATCCCCAAACTATTAGGTAGTCAGGAAAGTCATGACATATTTTTCTGTTTCTATGCGAAAATGCTTCATGACTTTCCTGACAACCTGGTAGTTCTGTAGGAGGAGCAGTTTCTGCTGCTGTGGCACAGAATACTCCCTGCCACCCACGTCTTGGGACAGTAGCTCTTGAGCCCAAGTGTGACAGTAGCAAGACAATTTACATGTTTATGCCTTAACTGCAAAGAAATAGAGGGAAAAGAACATTGACCCCTAGATTTGGTAGGCTATTCCTGCCTTCCATCAGGTTTTTTTTTTTTTTTGGGGGGGGGAGGTTTTTGCTATAGGGTGCGTGCACTCGCCAGACAGACAGACAGAGAGAGACAGAGAGACAGAAAGCGAGAAATCACCCCCCAGGGGGTATGGTCACGCCACAATCCCTTCTCCTCCATTCTCCTCTCGGGATCTTGGGCACGCACGCACATGTGCCCGGCGTGAGTTTTAAGCCACCGGGTCCAGGACGTGAACTGCGGTCGACTACGTGGGAGTCCAGCGACCTAGCCATTACGCTAACTGCTGGTTCCCCCTTCCCTCAGGATTTAAAAGGCAGAAAATTCCTGAATGTTTAGTGAAAGGATGTTAAATAATCAAGAAATACAACACGTTTTCATTATTATACCCAAATATGTAGCTACTTAGTTATATATACTGAATTTTAAATTGATATTGTATCATGGACATTTTCTTGACATTAGTTGTCTTGGAAAGCAAAGTTTTAATGGTTGCATAATTTTACCTCATACTCTCATAGTCCAACATTTTGCTGAAAATTTTGATCTCTTTAAACTGTTTTGCAACTTTTAATTTCAATGACAAATATTTGACTTTATGCCATTTATTAGATCCAAGAAGCAACTTTCTTCATTCCTTAGTCTCTTATTCTATTCTTTTGTAATTTAAAAAATTTCAACTATCTTACATTTTGAAGGCTTGAAAGAGAGTAGGTTTCCAATGAGGAAATACCTTTGTGGCATCTAGCATACAAATGATGCTGAAATGTCACTTTATAGGTATGTGCTACACTAGCCCAAGGCAAAGTTCTGCTAAACTCTAGATTTCTTCACAAATTATCGAGCAGTCTCTTTTAAAAACCTCTCAGTGCATTTGAGATTTCCCCCTATAATAAGAAATATTTTATTTTCTTTGTAATATTACTGAGACTACAGTCTTAGAAATTCTTAAATTTTAATCTTATATCCATGTGCTCTATAAGCAGTAACCATGTATATCTAGGGAGTTATGAACAAGCACACAATGTGGCTATCAACCGCTCTAATAATTTCTTGTTAGAGGTAAGGTGTCCGAGACTTCTAGTAATATGGAATTAATTTCTTTCTTCCTCTCACTTATTAACAATTTTACCACCAAGAAGGCTAATAGTTTTCTTTCTTAAAATTCTTTCATATTCCTGTGCCATCTTGTTCATTTCCTTTGACTGTCTTCATGTAATGACTGTCAAAGGGTTTGAATTAATGTTTAGAAACAGGTGTTCACTTTGGTAGCACATCTAATATTGGAATGATACGGAGAACATTAACATGCCTCCTGAATGAGGATGAAATACAAATTTGTGAACAATATTTTTGTTATTGTCTATAAATACAAGAGACTTTGTAATTAAATCCTTTGTATGTAGAGAATTCCAAGTGATTATTCTATGTTTTTAAATTGAAAATAGAGTAAAACAGAAGTTTCAACCAGGGGACGATGCTTGAAAAGTGATCCAAGTATCCAGTGCAGTGGCTATAAAGTCTTATTTCATCCTTTATTCAGTCTCGATCATTCTGGAAGAAAGTCGACATCAATTTTACACTGCTTGCACTCTATTTTGGAAAGACATTTCATTAACTGTTACTCCCATATGAGATGCAATCTTGCATATAGCTTTCATTTTGGACCAAATAGTTAGTCATGGCAATAAATAATTAAGTATTTAAGAAAAAAAAATGTTTAATGACTGAAGAGGAAAAAATCAGTGATTATGTGACTTTTGGTGAAGTTCAGCAAGTATATTTAATGCATATTAAGAAGTTGAAGGAACCAGCAGTTAGCGTAATCCCACGTAGTCGACTGCAGTTTGAGTCTCAGACCTGGTGGCTTAAACTCATGCCAGGTGCATGTGCATGCGTGCCCAAGATCCCGAGAGCAGAATGGAGGAGACGGGGTATCTTGCTTTCTGTCTCTCTCTGTCTGTCTGGCAAGCGCATGTGCCCTATAGCAAAAACAAAACAAAACAAAACAAACAAACAAAACAAACAAACAAACAAACAAAAACACCACCAAAAAACAAAACAAAAAACAAAAAACTCTCCAAAAAAAGAAGAAAAAAACGTTGAATTTATGCAAAAATTTTTATAAAAATTTTAAAACGGGTTTATTAGAAAACAGGGGTTTTCTAATAAAATTAGCATTTATTTATCATCTATTGAATGAATATATCGTTCTTTCATTTGTTATTCATATGTAATACTTTTCTAATATACTTAAAAAAATTTTTTTTTGGAGAAGTTTTTGCTATAGGGCATGCGTGCTTGCCAGAAAGACAGAGAGAAACCGAGAGACAGAAAGTGAAAAATCACCTCCACCAGGGGGGATGGTCACACCGTTATCCCTTCTCCTCCATTCTCCTCTCAGGATCTTCTTTACGCACGCACACGCGCCAGCGTGAGTTTAAGCCACCGGGTCCGGGGGGGGATTCGAACCATGGTCAACTACATGGGAGTCCAGTGACACAGCCATTACACCAACTGCTGGTCCCTATAATATACTTTATATAATATGCAAACATTGATATTGGTATAAGATGGTAAATTGTTTTGACACCATATAGAAAATAAAAGATTTTCTTTAAAATGTGGCAGAGTTCTAGAAAATTAGAGTGCTTGTTCTGAGCTTCTGGGAAAGTCATTCATTAAATTGACAACCCTTCTCATTAATTTTGATTTATTTTTTGAGAGAAAGGTAGAGCGTGAACAAGAGAGAAAGAAAGAGGTAGAGAGAGAGGAAGAGAGAGGGAGAGAGAACTATTCTTGACAGAGTCTGGTCATGCCAAGATTCTCTCCCTCCAACTTCCCAAGTAGTTATTAGTACATGCTCTGTGCTGCACTATTTAGTGCAGGCTGGGATCAGAACCCAGACTTCCCATTCAGCTTCAGCCATCATGCAGTAGCATGGTGCCACAGCAATTGAGACTCATTTGAAATTTGACTATTAAAAGTTCTAAGACATTGGAACCAGCAGATGGCGAAATGCTGGCCTTCCTCAGGGATGACCGAAGATCAAGTTCCAGACCCAGGAATTCATACTGGCACATGTGAATGCGTGGGTGATTTCTCGCTCTCTGTCTCTCTATGACTCTCTGGCGAGCGCACAAGCCCTATAGCAAAAAGTCCTAAAACTTAAAAAAAAAATTTAAATAAAGTTCTAAAACATTTTATCTAATTCATGCTAAATGGTAGCACCACTGCTAAATTTAGCATGAACTAGAAAATACAAACAAATAAAAGTATAAGCTCATTATTTAAGTTAAAAATTATTTAATTTTCAAAGAGGAGAAAATTTCAGAGAAGCTAGTAATAACATTTCAGCAATTTCTTTAATTCAGCTCCCAAATTTTGGTATTTTGATGCTTTAAAAAATAGAATATTTTTAGAAGAATTATAAGCTGTTTATTATTATCATTAAACTTCTAGAATGAAAAAATGAGGGAGCTGGAATGGCAGAGACTAAGATACATTAAGATTTTCCCTTGATGCAAGGCATTTTTAGTGGCATTATGGAAATCTATAGAACCCAATTCCCCAGCTGGTTATTGTGCTTGGATGGTGGCTGGCATTGATAGATGTGGCATGAAAACTGGATTAGGGGCCTTATAGACCCAGCTGTTTGTCAGCAAGGGATGATTTTAAGTGTGTTCTATTTTATATGTGAAAGTGGCACCGATCCACCATCTGTGGGGCATGTGTTCTGAGATTTTGCCGACAGAGGAAATGAATTTACAGTAATTCAACCACATCCCTTGCCAAGATCTCAGTTATATCCAACAAGTTGGCCAGAGTTAGGGTCTGCTGGCTGCGTACATGGATCAGAGGAAACCTAACAGCATTACTTGGGTCTGGACCTTTCCTCCCCCACATTTTAGCCAATCGGAATCTTCACAAATGTAGCACTTTTGCTTGAAATAGTGCAGCCTTTGGGAAAAGCCTCAGTTATGGCCATGTAGGTAGGTGCAGTAGGTATATTATGCCTGTAGTCAGACTTAATCCTTCTGGCATAACTTCTCAGAGTGGAAAGATACAATTCAGGAGATCTTCATAGTAAAATATTCCAAGCCTATTCCAGGCTTAATAATGACTGTCAGCCTATCAACAATGCAAATGCGTTTGAAAGTGTTTGAGATTAAAAAATTAAAAAAAATTAAAAACCCCTATTATTAATAGAAAAGAATGGGGGGACCAGCAGATCACATAACAGTTACATCGCTGGACTCCCACATGACTGACTGCTGTTCGAGTCCTGGACCCAGTGGCTTGAAAATCACGCCAAGCACATGTGTATATGTGCCCAAGATCCCAGGAGGAGAATGGAGGAGAAGAGATTGCAGAGTGTCATCCTCGGAGAAGGAATTGTGGCATGGCCATCTCCCCTAGGGGGTAATTTCTCTCTCTCTCTCTCTCTGTCTTTCTCTGGTGAGTGCATAGGCTCTATGGTAAAAAAAAAACTTAAAATAAAATATTGCAGAAAGAATATGAAGATAATTGGTAAGAAAAAAAATGAAGGTAGAATATACACATACAAGCACACATTTAAATGATACCATTATTCCTCAGGAAACATTCCAAGACTCTAGTGAATGTATGAAACCATGTGTAACACTGAACTCTATAGGATTGTTCCTTCAATTTGATAAGAGACTGCTAAGCGACTAAGGGGCAGATACTGTATGTAGTATGGGAACACCAGACAAAGGGATGATCCACATCATGGGTGAGACAGAGTGGGAAGGTGAGAACTTTATCATGTTACTGAAGATGGCATCCAATCTAAAACTTAAGTATTATTTATTTCTGGAATTTTCCATTTAATAGTTTTGAAACATGGTTGACTATGAGTAAGTGTAAGAAAAATTCTAGGTAAGGGAGGACTAACTGTATATGCATATATTGAATATACAGTTGAAAATAACAGCTAGGCATGGAAATTAACTTGCCACAGCTCTATGCCAGAAGCACTCCTCAGTAATGGATTTTGATAACTAGTATTAGTCAATGAGTACAACAAATAAGAACAATGTAAATTTTGGAGAACATTTCAGAAAAAAAATTAATATAAATTATAAATCATAATAAATGATTTCTAAATGAATATTATACCTGCTGCAAGTGTATATAAAACTCATATATAAATTAGATTAAAAGTCTTAGAAGCATTTTCTTACAGAGATTTTAGAGCATATGTAGTAGAGAGATTATTATCAAATATATTTATTATCAAACTTCCAAAGTTATAAATCTTCTATCATCTCTAGGGGCCAGCAAGTGTCATGGTGTTTAAGGCACTGGACTCCCACATGGCCAACTGTAGTCCAAGTCTTGAACGTGGTAGGTGGCTTCCTCACTTTCCCTCTCTCTATCTCTCTGTCTCTTTCTGGTAGCACATGTGCCCTGCAGAAAACTTTTAAAAAGTAAGATAAACTACATAAATTTATAAAAAATATTATCTAAATTCTAGCTATGTCATTCTGAAATTCATCACTATCTATCTGTAATATATCAGGAATCAAGGAAAACATAACCATTAAAGTACTATATCATTTAGTATCATAAATAATAATTATTTAATAAAAGCTGATATCCTGTCTAAATGCTATTTTCTTTGGTCAGATGAAAAATTAATTGGAATCCTGTTGCAAACAAGATTCACATATTTCACTTGGTTAATATTCCTTAAGTTTCTTTTAATCTGTAAAATTTCATTTTTTTCTTTTAACATTTTTACCAAAGGGTGTACACACTCACCAGATAGATTCAGAGAGAGACAGTGAGAGAAAAAGTGAGAAATCATCCCCCAGAGAGGATGACTATGCCAGAATCCCTTTTCCTCTGTCTCCTCTTAGGACTTTGGGCATGCATGCATATACACCCAGAGCAATTTTCAAGACACTAGGTCTGGGACTAGAGCCATGATTGGCCATGTGGGAGTCCAGTGCCTTAACCACTGTGCCACCTATTTCATTCTTTCTTAGTTGTACTTTTTCGTTTAAAAAAAAAGTTTATTACTAATTTTCTATATAAAGTTTATTTATTTTATTTCTTTTTTAAAGAATTATTTTATTTAACTTTATTTATTATTATTATCATTATTATTTTCCAGTTTGATCAGAGAGAGATGGAGAGAGAGAGAGGAAGTGAGAAAGCAAGCGGCCAGGTCCGAGACTTGAACCGTGGTCAGCCATGTGGGAGTCCAGTGCCCTTGACCACCATGCCACTTGCCAGCCCCCAATTTTATTTCTTGAGAGATGGAAAGTCACTCCTGATAGGATCTTCACACCATGACTCACCCCAGTCTCAGTCAGCTAGGATTACTGACCTGAGTGTGTATTGCATGTACAGGGAGGCCCCAGACTGTGAACCCAGGACCTTCGTGTGTGGATCCAGCATTGCAGAGCATTTGCATTACCACTGTGACATTATCTGGCCCCAATTTTTGTGGTAGAAATTCTGTAACAAAGTTCTAAATAAAAAGATATTTTGTTATTAATTGAATTAATAGCTTTTTGTTTTCTTTCTTAGTGATGTATAAAAAATAGTACATCTCACAATGACAGAGCCGACTGAAATAGAGTAAAAGTCAATTAATTTCTCTGTGTCCTGGTTTCCTCACTGCACAGGTATAGGATAAGATAATAACTTTCAAGGACCATCCTTATTCTCAAAGTTTATTAATTTCTATTTGAAAAGATCCTGTAAATACCAAGCCAGTGGAAACAGATCCAGGTAACTTTCTTGCCCTTCTTGAGTAAACAGAATTTCTTTGCATGTTTCCCAAACAAATCCAATGACCGCAATTTTAGGGATTAACAACCACTGTACTTAAGATTTTGCAGGAGATGCAGAGTGTCCTGTCATAGACAACAGACCATATAAAAACATTTAGAGTTCTTGTTCTAGCCTTCCTTAAGGTCTTTTTCAGCCTCTAGCCACTTTCTTTATTGAAACCCATCCCTGCATGTTCTCCAATTTCATTTTATCCTTCTCTGGTTCCTGGAATTCTTATTATGTATCTGTTTTTCTTTTTCTTTTCTATTAAGAAGTAGATAAATTTGTTTGTTGTCTTCCTATCCTTATACCCACCACAGTGATCTATTTATACCTCTTAGAGGATAAGTGGGAAAATAGGACATTTTCTTCATAATAAATTATACTGTACACATAGTAATATATTCATACTATCTGCCCATATGAAGCACCTATGTGCCAGAAATTAGGCTATATGCTGGAAATAATAACTAGCAATACCTGCTTCCTTTTCCTAATGAATTTATGGTCAAATTATTTTCAAAAATTAATAAGAAGTCAAGGTTATGTGTGGAATGAGAATCAATGTGGTATGAATTAAAAAAGATTAACTATTCAGGATTTTTTTTTTTTGGCTGCTCTTTGAAATCATTTTACCTTTAATAATCTGACAGTGATTCAAAATATGAAGGAAAGGAAGGTTGGGGGGAGGAATAAGCTTGTTCCCTTATGGGCGATTGCCTCACAGAAGCATGATCAAAGGAATTATAGACACTGGGTTTTAAAGAGCCTGAGTGGTAAGAAGGCTTCCCACCTCAGAGATTAAAGAGCTTGGCTAGGGAGTTTCTGAAGGTAGCAGGCAGCAGAAGAGACCTGAAATACCAGGAGCACTCAGAGCACAGGCTGGGGCTGCTGAGTCATGAGCACCTTGAAGCATTTCTTGATGGTGATTCTGTGTCCTGAGTGTTTGTCCTCTAGGGGGAACCAGGAAGAATGCGCTGAGAATGTCTGTTGTCCCATTGGGTCAAATTTCTTCATCGTATAAACCTAGTCCACCAGCTTGTTAAAGTAACACTGGAGAAACGTGACCACTACACTGCAACCAGAGGTTTCAATTCCTTCCGCAGCTCCGTCTGCTGGATCTCCTCACGTGCTTGTCCAATAGTCAGGATATAATCCGCTTTTGCAGTCATTAGAGCGGCCATGGAACATTTGCATATTCCCTTAGGGTTTCTGGGTGACAGGAAGCTGTACTGAAGCCAGGACTCTGCTGCCAGGATTCCATCAAGAGTTACACGCTGGCTCCATGTCCCTGTCTGCCTGCAGAGCCAGGATGAGAAAGCTTTGCCACGGGAAATGAGATAATGCATCTACAAACTAATTTATCTTCCCAGGAAAATACATTACCCTAAGATATATATTTATGCCCCAGACATTTTATAGACACACAGCAGTTACACTTGGTTTTTCTTTTTTTATGTTACTAATTCATAGTCATAATTAAGACTGCTAAATATATCTTCTGTAAAACAAAAGAATTTTTCCAGTTTTCTGGGCAAAGCAGCCCAAAGAAACATATTTTTCTACAAAAAAAAAAAAAAAAAAAAAAAAAAAAAAAAAACCTGCAAGGTTTTCATAGAAAGTGGATGGATATGGAATATTTACTGCTAAGTAAAGCAAGCCAAACTATGAAAGTGAGATATTGTATGTCCCCACTTAATATATACCAAATGTCCTCACTCTGTGTCAGAAACTGAAAGATTGGAAAATGTAAAGGTAGGGAAGACAACTGTGGATCCTAGAGACTGTGGGAGGAGGGTGGGAAATGGGGGAGAGTGAGCAGAAGGGAATCAAAGGGAAAAGAAGCAAAACATTTAAGGGACACAAAAATGGAACATTATCTGTTGATAATGTGTATGAAAATATCTTTAACTGGACTAATACAGTGTATTCTTTCTGCAAAAATTCACTTAGCATGCTGTAATGATATATAGTGATTGAAATATGTGTAAAAATTTTTATGAAAAGACTGCAAGGTGATGTAGGAGAGACCGTTAGGTAGCTATAGGTAGGAGATATGGATTTTGCCAGTGAAAAGTCACATTCCCTTGAGCAAGTCCATTAGTCCCAGTTTATTCATCTATTAAATAGAAAAAGAGACTATTTCTAGTTAATAGAAATTTTTAGAGGATTGAACTAAATAATATAAATAAAATGACTTCTGAAATGATAAAGCATGTGCAAATAGGGACTTGGTCAACTGCAAGGAGACTACTATTTAGAACCTTAATGTCCTTTCCCTCGAGTTACATGAAAAAAAAACAGATTCAAAATACGTGAAATGCAAAAAGAGATAGTGACTTCACTCACTGAAGTGAGTCAGAAAACTAAATTTCCACTCAAATTAGTCAAGCTGTCTGTATATCGGAGAATTTCCATACAAATGAAATATTTCACTAGCCCACCAACAGCCTTAGGCATGGTTTCCTGTTTACCTTAAAATGGATATTGTGGTTTGTTCTTAATGATTGGCGGAAGCTCTCGTTTTTTGGTGAAATGATCTCATTTAAACATAGAGCAGGATATGAGAAAGAACAATTAACTTATGCTTCTGATTGATGTTGTATATTTTATGCACAGCTGGGTATATCTATGGATGTAATAAGTAACAATTTCTTTCATTACTTAACTTTTCCCTATCATGAGTATTTAGTGAATATTAGGTCCTAGGCATTGTAGGGATTATTAATGCAAGAATGAGCAAGACATAGTCCTTGCTTTCAGGAGCTGACAAACTTGTTTAGAAAATAAGCAAGGTAATCAGTGACTGCAGTGTAGTTATTCTTCATCAAAGTTGGTGTGATCTGCTTGATGATAAAAGTTTCTCAGCTACTGCCTCTGGGATCATTTGGTGATACATAAGATTTCAAGTGCTAACAATAGTATGTGGCAAAAGTACTAATTTTTAGCTCAGATTCATCTCTTCATTGCTATCCCCTTTTCTGTGTCCCCTGCAAGTATTTAATGAGTCCCTTTAAGTGCCAAATGTTGAGTATTCCCATTATAGGCCCTCTACAGCTTCCTTTTTCTTGTCTTATTCACAAAATTTCTATTTTTTTTGTATTGCCAGAGGGCATGTGCAATTGCCAGACTGGCAGAGAGAGAAAGGAGACAAAAAGCATCCTAAATAGAGGGTGGTCATGCTGCAAGGCCTTCTTCATTTCTCTACCTCATCAGGATTTGGAGTGTACACACACATGTGCTTACCGTGTTTTACAAGCTGCCATGTGGAATCCAGCCTTCTTATCCACTACTCTATGGGCCCAGCTCTTGTAATCATAAAATTTTTACCTGTACAAAGTGCCTATAATTCTCAGAAATACAGACTTAGATTATAAATAGATAAGAATTCTGTAGCATTTCATACTCACAGTCAATGTTTTGTTGAGCAAATTGAAAGGGATTACAGGAATCTGTTGATAATTTTTCAACATTTAAAAACTATAGTTTGAAAAGGCACAAGGGAGAAAGATTGTTGCTCAAGAATAAGGCCCAGTTGACAAAGGATATCAATCAATCCAGTGGGAAAATCAAAACCTCTTTAGTAAATGGTGCTGGAAAAACTGGGTATCTACCTGCAGAAAGATGAAACTGGACCTCCATCTCTCACCATTATCAAAAAACAATATCGAAATGAATAAAAGATCTAAACCTAAGACCTCAAACTATAAAACTACCAGTGGAAAACACTGGGGAAACTCTGGAAAACATTGGCATAGGCAAAGACTTCTTAAGTAAGACCCCCAAAACACAGGCAATAATCCCAGAAATAGACAAGTGGGATACCATCAGATTAAGAGGTTTCTGCACAGCAAAAGTCACAGTAGTCACTATGAATCGACAACACTCTGAATGGGAGAATATTTTTGTAAACTATGCCTCAGGTAAGGAACTGGTCACCAGAATACAGAGGGAACTCAAATGGCTTTTCCTCCTCCCAAAAATGATTAACCAATTAAAAAGTGGGAAAAAGAGCTGAACAAACAATTCTCTAAGGAAGACATACAGCCAAAAAATCATACTCATTATAACAGACCAATACCTCAATGAGATACCACCTAACTCCTGTCAAAATGGAAAAGATTAAATATACAAAAAATGATAAGCGTTGGAGGGGTTGTGGTGAAGGACGAACTCTCCTATACTGTTGTTGAGAATGTAAATTGGTCCAATTACTGTGGAAAACAATATGGAGATTCCTCAAAGACCTACAAGTAGAATTACTATATCATCCAGCAATGCCACTCCTGGGTATCTATGCAAAGGACAGGAGAATGCTCAGTCAGAAAAGTGCTTGCACATCAATGTTTATTGTGGCATTATTCATGATTGCTAAAACGTGGAACCAACCCAAATGTCCATGAATAGATGAATGGACTGAAAAAGTGTGGCACATATACTCCATGGAATACTATTCAGCCATAAAAAACAAGACCCTTGCATTTGATAATAAGTGGACAAACATGGAATATTTATTGCTGAAAGAACCAAGCCAGGCTATGAAAGAGAGGCATTGTGAGTCTCCACTTAACATATACTATCTACACTGTGTGATAGAGACTGAAAGATTGGAGTGCTTAAAAGCATTGAAAATAGTTATGGACATTGGAGACAGTGTGGAAAGAGAGTGGGAGAGGGGGAGAGTCTAGGGAAGGAAATTAGGGAGAGAAATAGAGAAATAAGACATTTGTGGGACACAGAAGTGGTATATTACCTGTTGATGATAATGCATATAGTATTCCCAACTGGATTGGTCTGAGATATATTTCATGTTTGGTAAATTCTTTTTACAAGCTAAATGATGTATATACGATTGAATGTATAAAATAATAATAAAAAGAATAAACCCCAAAAGCAGTGCTATAAGTGCTGAGAGCAGGAAATAAAGGGGAAACAGGAGTTCCAGAAGAGGCCAAATTCTTTGTCATGCTTCTCTGGGTCAGACTTATCATTTTTCTAGAGAGGAGAATTTGATATTATATCAGAATTTACTGAATTTAGCATAGAGATGAATGTTAAGTGGGTATGATTGGGTTGTTGGAAAAGTCATGACATATTTTTCTATGCAAAAATGCATCATGACTTCTCTGATAGCCAATATTTTCATGAGGATATGTGGAAAATATAATATTGATTTACTTATTAATTTACTCTCCCTTCCTTAGCCCTTATTTTGCTTGATGGTAGGACACTTGACCTAGTCAATTCCAGATGAGTTTAGACATCTTCCAGCGTTTCATGAAGTGATTCAGGATTTCCCATGTCCCTGTCCTTTTTAAAAAAGCATCTAAGATCTCTTGGCTTTAGAAGAACTATCCCATCCACACTAGCATCTGTTGAGATGGCTGTGCTTACATCAGCCTGAGTTCTGTTCCTTCTAGCTACGTGGCCACTCCAGATTGATATATCAGATTTCTGCTAACATCCAAGTTCTTTTGCTGTTTTATTTGCTACTTGAAAATGGCAGAAAGCTCCCCAAACTGGGAGTCCATTGTGCCTCGGGATTCCCTGCAGCCATTCCTCCCCTGCTGCACCTCAGAGGTGAAGGAGCTTTGGCAAGCTGCTCACCCCCAGAGTTGACAGGTGGGTGGACCTGGATCTCTATCCTGGGACTCTTCAGAATGTGCCTTCACTGGAGCTTCATATGAGGAGAATCAGGCCTGGGCATTCTCTCCTCCTTCTGGCTCAAAGGGTCTTTAGCTAGCTGAGGGTGGGAGGTGGTGATAAAAATCTCTGTACCTGGTCATATTTTCTTTAGAATATTATGATCATACAACTGGTATATGCTGTTGAATATAAATCTAAGAATTTTATGTCTTGTTTTTGTTCTGATTCTACTCTTCTTGAGGTGAGAAAGGCATCTAATTTGGTTACAAGGGATGGTAAAACACATTCTGTTTCATCATTATTGGATAAAAATATGTGTTATGAACTGAAGAGGCTTCTCATCACAGTGAGCATAGCTGTTCTTGTGATATCCTCCTATTGTTTTCATTAAGTGTTATAGGGCACATATGCTTGCCTAAGAGACAGAAAGAGACAGAGAGACTAAAAGGGAATGGCCATGCCGCAATCCATTCTCCTCCATTCTCTTCTTGGGATTTTGGGCAAGCATGTACAAGTGTCCTGTGTGAGTTTCAAGCTACTGGGTCTGGAACTAGAACTGCTATCAGCCATGTAGAAGTCCAATGCCTTAACCACTGTGCCACATGCTGGCCCCTGGAATACTAGGTTTAAGAGTTCTTCCAGGTGTCTTTACAGTTAAATATGCTTACTAGGTTTCTTTTTCAGACACAGTTTTTCTACTTAGGGTGAGTAAATCTAATGAGTACTATTTTTCAATAATTCCATATGTCTGGTGTAGGAATAGTTGCTTATATGAAAATTCAGAGCAGCCAGAATATGTTGACATTTTATTTGAAAAACATAAAATGATAGTTGGTCTCATTTATTTTATTGCCTGTGCTCTTTTAGACATAAAGCTGATAGAAATCTACATTTGTGAGACCTAAAGTGACCACTTTATGGGGGAATTCCTTAATGAAAAGGCCTATGTATTATAGCAACACGTTAGTCTCACTTGAAGAACATAACAAGCTATTAAATGTAATTGAATGAATAGAATTTCAGCTTATAAGGGACCTAGTAACCTATACATTTTGTCAGATAATACTGATATTTTCTAAGTGTATTCATGAATACACATTCCCAAGAGAAGACAAATGACAAAAATAAAACAACAAAATAATTTCTTTTTTTAACAAAAGAATTTCTTGGCAAATGAGTTTGAGAAATAGCTACATACTACCTTCACCTCTGAAAATAGTATTTTAAATAGCCTTGTACCCAAATCTCGTCTTGGTATTCTTTCCGAATACTTTCTGAAGATATGCTACTTCCTTCCTTTCCTTATTTACCAAATATTAGAATTTAATATGCTAACTTTTTTTCTATTTGTTATGATCATCATGACTGTCACAATTTATTAAATATCTGATTACAGGACCAGCAGGTGGTATGGTGGTTAAGGCAGCTGGATTCCACACTTCATGATTTGAGTCCTGGACCCAACAACTTGAGAAACACGCTCAGCACATACGCTGTGTGCCCCAAATCTCAAGAGGCAGAGAAGGGATTGTGATGTGGCCATTTCCTTTGAAGGTTGTTTCTTTGCTTTTCCTCTCTCTCTCTGTCTCTGGCAGGTGTACTGCCCTACAGCAAACTAAAATAATAAAACAACAAAGTCTGATTACATAAGAACAGTAATACAGGTGATACCAAAAGGTAGGCTTCATCAGTTTTAATTATTTTAATGTTACTGCTTCTTGACATTTTTGGTACATATGAGACAGTACCAAGGTTGAAAAAAGTACATTGGAGACCTGTCCAAAATCTTAGAAAGAATTTTCTAATGTATAATCCAAATGCCAAGGAATGAGTGGCTGGAGGAATTTTCTTATCCACCATTCCTATTTATTTCAAATTGATAGGACAGATGTTCTGATTTCTTCATGACTGTGTCTGACTGCATGAAGTTCTTCTACCTCGCCATCTGTCAATCCTACTTTTTATGTAGGGTTGCTAATGCAAAGAGAGGGAGCTATGAGCAATTGCTAAAAATAACATACGGAATGGTAAATGTGAAGCATCCCTGGATTCTAATATATTTATTTATCTTATTTATATACTATCCTATTTAAAATAATTTGAAAGGGCTTATTACTTCATATGAAAATTTCTTTTTTAATGAAGACCGTAATGAGCATAGTGCACACAGCTGTAATTACTATTCCAGCCTGAAAGCCACTGTGATGAAGTCATGGAATTAGGATCTCTTCTAAGCTTATAATTGTGTGTGAACATATGTACAAGTTTATGTTACTGCAGCAGGATTCTCAGAAAAAGTCATATTCTGGAAATATTTAAGATAAAATAAGCCTTTCTGATCTGTTAATAGAATAAACAATCTTGATTTTAAAAGAATAAATCATATGTCAGGGACAAAAAGTGTCAAGTTCTTTGTGTGGGGTCACGGCTCTGTGTTCTCTTCACAAAATGGAAGGAAGAAAAATATTTATATGGTTATTTTTATTGTTTAAATAACTCGCATTCCAAAAATGTCTCTTTAGGCTAAGTTAGCAACATTTTAATATATGTTTTTCTTCTTGGAGTTTAGGCTGAGTCCAAAGCTTGTCTCTTAACAGTGGGTATAACTTGTTTTCTCGAATATTGGGGCCTCAGTGATCCTGGGGTACAAGGAGGATAGTAAACATTTCAGGGCTTTTAGACACCTAATACTGACTTCGTGGGAGACTGTGCTTGGTGAAAAAGAGGCCAGACTATCCAAATATCTGCACTTGGAGATTCTGCAAAGTATTCCCTTACAATGATTCTTTTATGCAGTCTACATTTTAATATGAGAAGTGGTAAAACAGAAATGAAAACCATGTATTGATCTACCTGTTCAGGAAGCCAAACTTATAAAAAGAAAATAATTCGCTTGACCCTCTGACCTCATCACCTTGTCTCAGAGCCCAAAAAGAACTTGGACTTTTCTTTTACTTTTTCTTTCCCCCCATTTCTGCAATTTGGCATGAGTTGTGAATTTGGAACAGTTAAAAATCTCTTTGGTGTTAAACTTATTCAGGGAAAAAAATATATATCTAAGAACCTATAATTTTGAACTTACAAGGAAAAAAGTTCTAAATGGAACAATGACTTTTTAAGCAAACACGAAAGTATACTTTACCTTTAATTGCTGATGACCTTTAAAAATTTGAAAATTCATTTACTAAAATGATTTGTATTTTATATTCTTATTGTGGAAAACATGAAAAGTGCAGAGAAATACGAAGTAAAACAGAAACACCAGCAATTCTCTTTTTTTTTTCAATTGCCCGAGAATGTGTGCTCCTGCCAGAGAGAGACAGGGAGACAGACAGAGAAAAAGAAGGAGAGAGAGAAAACACCTTCCATGGGGTGTGGTCATGCTACAGTCCCTTTTCATTCACTTTTCTAGCCTGTTGGGTTTTTGGGTATGCATGCCTATGTACCTGGCATGTTTTTCAAGCTGCCAAGGACAGGATTCAAACCAAAGTTGCCATGTGAGATCTAACTTCCTTAAATACTAGGCTATGAGACTGGTCCCCATAATTCTATTACCCAGAGAAATGCCCCACTAATGTTTGTTTTTCCTAATTGTATGTGACAACAGGCACTGAATTTAACTGTAATGTTTATGTGCCCAGTAGTTTTGTCTATGCTATTTGTTGGGTGTCTATTAATAACAAAGAATAAATGGCATCGAGAAATACAGCTCTGAGGATAGCTGCATTATTTAAAACTTCCAAAAACCAGGGACCAGCAGTTGGCATAATGGTAATGTCACTGGACTCTCACGTAGTCAACTGTGGTTTGAGTCCTGGACCTGGTGGCTCAAAACTCATGCCAGGCACGTACGTGTGCATGCATAGCCAAAATCTCAAAACAAGAATGGAAGAAAAGGGATTGCAGCATGGCAATTCCTGGGGTGATTATTTGTTTTCTGTCTCTCTGTCTCTCCAGCAAGGGCACCATGCCCTATAACAAAACAAACAAACAAACAAAAATTCTCTAAAACTTAAAAAAAATGTAAGTTTGGAAGCTTATTCATTTTACTACCTTCAGTCAAGCTTTCAGAAGAGACCTGAGTCTTGGCCATCAATAGCTTGACTTTAATCTTATAGAAGAACCTGAGGAAAATGCATCTAGTTTAATAACAGTTGAGTTTCTGATCCACAAAGACTGTGATATAATTTTTGTTTTGTTAAGCTACTGAGGTTTGGGGTAACTCATTGTGAAGTAGTAGGTAACTAAGACCTACCAAAAAATAGTCAAACGGACTTTGGTCATTTCACATCTCCGCCGCTTAGTTTGCTATGTAATGTTGAACAAGTCTTTCACTTTAACTTCTCCGGTTCTTAGTTTCCTTATTTGTAGGATTTGACCTGATTTGTGTTTTCCAAACCTCAGTCCTTCATTGAAGACTTTCTAATGTTTTCCACACTGATTTACAACCTATGCTATCATTTACTTAATCCTTTAAATTATATCATGATGCAAAATGATCTTAAGTCAAGAAGGCAATTCAGCAAACATCTCTGTGGTAAGTATTTGTAGCCCTGTAGCAGATACAAGTTGGTAAAGGATATTTTCCTCTTTTAGACAACTTTGTTACCAGATGATGTTTTGCAATGATTGAAAGTCTTAGACTAAATTCTGTCAAATGTATAAACATTTACAGCACTTCACTGAGACCAAGCTACTATAGCTTTTTTTTAAGAATTATTTTATTTAACTTTATTTATTATTATCATTATTATTTTCCAGTTTGATCATAGAGAGACAGAGAGAGACAGAGAGAGAGAGAGGAAGTGAGAAAGTAAGCCACCAGGTCCGAGATTTGAACCATGGTTGGCCATGTGGGATTCTAGCGCCTTTAACCACCATGCCACTTGCCAGCCCTGCTACTATTGCTTTTAAGATGCACAGTAATTTCATTGGCCATAAGGAAATATTGTAAGTTGTAATGATGAAATACATTGATAGTAAGATATATATAAAAATGTTAGAAAAATGTGTACTTTAAGAAAAAATAAGGTACTAATAAGTAAGCACCAAAGGTGGGCATGTGTCTATTTGGTATTTTTGAATTCCCGTTTCCATCCTAAGAACATGAACTCTGGCAAGAAAGATTTACCTCCAAAGGGACATCCCACCAGGATGTCAGGATCAGCCATTCTTGAAATAAGATCAGGCTACAAGGTTTTCCATAGCATGGAAGATTGCAGGATCAACATGAGTATTCTGAATGGGACCCTATTACTTTGCAAGGTCCATTCAAGGGTGGTAGGGATTACTCAGTTATGACCTTCAACAGGTAAGTTTCCATTTTGTGCTTCTTACCAATTTTACTTCTTTTTTTCTCTCTCCTTGACTCTCTCCCTCTCACCCTCTGCCATTTCCCACACTTCCGCACTTGTCTCTGGTGTCCACAGGTGCTCTTCATGCCTTTATATTGTCCAGTATTTCAGTGTCTGCCAGAGTGTAGACATTCGATAGATACTGAGTTTAAAGTGTTATTTAAGATTAGCATTTGTAAAGGAATTCAGACATTTCTTTAGGATATCATACAAAATTATTTAATCCTCTGTAAGTGTTATCTCCAGAGTCTGGGTCCTATACGTGGTGAAAAACTGGATTAGATGACCTGAAGGTACCTGACAGGTCTAACCTACTCTGAGATGCAACTTTTCTGGTTTTGTTTGTTTGTTATTGACAGCTGTGAGGGGAACTATATGACTTGTCAGAAAATAAAACAAATCATTGGCCTCTTATGCAGAGTAGGTGCTTTGAATGCTTGAATCAGGGAGAACTTCTTTTCCTAATGAGTTCATTAGTAAATGAGAGCATGGTAGTCAGTGTCATATTCTTTTCCTCCTAGTGCTCAAGTTATATATTTATAATATTTACATTAACAAAATCTAGGCTGTATTACAACGCAGGATCAAGTCTTCTGTTTTAAGAAACAACAACAGAAGTCTAATTTGTTGGAAAGTCTTTAGGATCTAATTATGTTTGCCTATTTTTACCTGAGGGTTATGACACTACAGTATCTGGTGTGGTTGGATTTTTGGCATCACCTTGTCTTAATTCTAGGATATGATGTTCACATTCTTGATTGGGTACGTGGCCCTTACCGAAGTAATTTCCATGTCAGAAGCTAAAAGAGCCCATCCTTATAACCAATAGTTTGTTTTTCTATCTTCTTTGCGACATGATTTGGCAGGGTATCTACATTCTTCTCCACTCACTGCAGAAAAGAACTTCTCTCTCTAACTCATACAGGAAAATGAGAAAAAATGTTTAATGACTTTGGGGAGTGAAGTAAGTGTTGGTGTCTGGAATCAGTCACCTGTGCACCACTGCCACACATACATTTCCAATGATGAGACGGAGAGTTCAGGGACAGACATTTCCTCATTTCTGACATTTTCACGATTCTCTTTAAAGCCTGTTCTCAACTACACATTTTATTAGCCTGACTAAAAATTTGAAAGGATTATCTATTTAAATTCCTTAAAAATAAAATGTCAGCCTGAATCTCTTTCAGTTTGACCCAGAACAAACAAGGCCAGACATCAGTATTTCTATTACAGACCAGTATCAGAACTGGTATCTCCCGCTGAATGAAACCTTCCAAACTCTAATAGTCTTACACGTTATTCTTGTATCTATTTTAGTATTTTATTGCATTTTAAGCTTTCTTAAGTTTGATATTAAAATTGGTTTTTATGCTTGTCTTTAATATCATAATGATTATTCGAGGGGGGCAGGGGGTTTTTCTAGCACCTTAACTAAATGTTAATAACTGAAAGTGGGTGCTATTATGGCCAAGATAAAAGAGCATGGCTGCAACTAATAGCAAAATTAGAAATTAATTGTTGGGGCTTTTTCTGATGCTCTTCCAACTCTCTAGTAGCATTCATTCACTTCTGTTTATTGATGCTCTATGCTTCTAAATGTTAGTCCCACCCATTAGTATTCAACTACATCATGGCTCACTCCCATATGGGCTGATGCAGCTTAACTATCTCTAAGGTATTAGTTGTTGACAGCTACTATTTTCCTCAAAGGGACCATGCAGTTTGCCAACTGCCTTTTATCTAGAGCAGTAATTTGGCTCTGAGGCAGAAAAGTTATAGAATTCTTTTGTTACAACTTGTAAGTCTTTCTCCTCCTCCTCCTCCTCCTCCTTCTTCCCTATATGCTTCAAACTGCACTATGCAGACAGATGAATGTGGCACTGATTTATTTGAAGGAGAGCATAATTTCTCATTATAATTATATTTTTGTTCACTTGGTTAACCAAGCTTTTTCTTGCAAAAGATGTGTTTCTCATTGAGGTACAGGCATGCCAAGTCTGAAATTTAAAATTCAAAACACGCTGTATTATCTGAGAGCAAATAAAGCCTTGGAAAAAATTATTTGATGGAAAATTATTATGTTGCTTTTTTTTCCTGGTACCCAAATATATTTTTCTTCAAATATTTACCAGTTAATCATTTTGTAGTTTTAGTAATATCAGCAATTACTTGGGAAAACAAAAAGGCTATTAAAGCTGGTAATGGCAGAAATGATAACCTTGGAAATTTATACACATATCCATTCTAGAGGTTTTAGCTGTCACAAATATTTGATTTTCTAAATTAATGTGATTTATTTAGTGTGTTATTTTTACATTGAGATAAGTCATGAATAAACATTAAGACCATTAAGCAATATTAATACTGTACGAATTGTGCTAACTTGACAACTACCCAGTTTGATGTGCAAAATAAAAAAAACAAAGAAAATGGATCCATATGTGTGCAATATCCATGTGTGCAGCTACATTTATTTAATGCACAGTTGGGTTTTTGACAAAATATTTTCTAAAATGGTTTCTACCTTCCTCTTATTTCACTTCTCCAGTGACTCATGCTGGTTCTGAGGTTAAAGAAAGTCATACAATCAGGACAGAGAGACCTTCCTGAGGGTCTGAACAGACTCTGTAAGGATGTGGTTAGTAACAGAGATTCTATACATTCTAACAGTCTGATTCAGTCTTCACTGCTCTGCTATGGAGTCATTTAATTGCAGCAACCTTAGCTATAAACTGGGATTATAACAGGCCTGGCTGTGATGATCAAATAACACTGTGCTGACATAGACAGCAATTACGAATTTTTATATATTTTTAAGTCTCCGGGAGTTAAAATTGTCCAACAGAGGCTCAGGGTGGGAGGGATAGTAGCAAAAACAGTGCTAAATATAATTAATAATAATAATTTCCATTGTACGCATATGAATTCTGTATTTTTTTTCTTTTTTTCTTAGGATGATTTAGTCTTTTAGAAATATCTTATTGTTTTGGTGAGACCAAAGTAAGACATGACAATATAGTAGAAAGAGCCCTGGGCTTTAGAATCAGGGGATTTCATTTCTAGTCTTGCCACTTATTTGCTAGAAATGAGAGTGGTCTACCAGGAGGCCAGTGAATACATGGGGCATGGGGTTTGGGTAAGTGACCTTTCTTATTTGCCTCCTTTCTCTCACCGCTCCTGGTGTGTATGTTCCAGAGCTGAGGAAATAAACTGGTATAACTGTGCTGTGAAGGTAATTTGATCAGCGGGACTCCCCTGTTAGGACCTCTCTAAATGAATTATCCACCTTGTTTCATTCTTGATCCTTCTCTGTTGCCATAGCTACAGTAGTTGTAGCAAAGTGCCTAGCTGTCAGTTAGGTACTTCAGAGGTGTCCTCCAGCATAATCTAATAAATGACATATAAAATCTTTCTGCTCTTTTAAAGCACTGTTCTATTAGATCGTTGGGAAAGTTATGATGTATTTATCTATTTTCCTACACAAAAATGTGTCATATCTTTCCTGACAACTCAGTATTCGTATTTAGACACCACAACAGTGATTCAGCGTCAGAGACCCAGAAATTCTGCTAAAATTGCATAGTTTTCAAGAAGCAAAATGAAACACAATTTTAATGTAAACAAACTAATTTTCCTTCAAATCGTTGGGAAAGTCATGATGTATTTATCTATTTTCCTACACAAAAATGTGTCATATCTTTCCTGACAACTCAGTATTCGTATTTAGACACCACAACAGTGATTCAGCGTCAGAGACCCAGAAATTCTGCTAAAATTGCATAGTTTTCAAGAAGCAAAATGAAACACAATTTTAATGTAAACAAACTAATTTTCCTTCCTTTCCTTCCCCCCAAACAATGTTATATTCCTATTAAAATACCTTCCTTAAGTCTTCCTATGCCTCCCTCCAGCCATGGACTCTGGTCTCAGCACCAAAAGATTGTCATGACATCTGTTACATGATTGTCTTTTTTATTTATTTATTTTTTTTACTTTGCTATAGAGTGTGTGTGCTTGTGAGATAGAGACACAGAGAAAGAGAGAGAGAAAGAGAGAGGGAAAGTGAGAAATTCCCCCTCCTAGGGAGGAGAGCCACACCACAATCTCTTCTCCTCCATTCTCCTATCGGGATTATGGGTACACATGCACATGTGCCCAGCATATTTTTCAAGCTACTGGATCTGAGACTCGAATTGCACCGTCAGCCATGTGGGATCCAGTTGTCTTAACCACCATGCCTCCTGGCTAGTCCATGATTGTTTTTTCTTTAAGGAGTGGAAACATGATGTTGAATCAGAGTGCCTACCTTATTTTTCATTAGTAAACCCCAAACAATGACTTCCCTTAAGTATTCCCCAGATGTAGTCCCTTGTCTCTTGGTACAGGGCAAATTAGCCTACCAGAGCCATACAAGGGCCCAAAGTCTTGATGACTTTGACATTTCTCTGGTAATTCCATCCTTCTCTCCAATTTGTTCTCACCTCCCACACCTTCTAAAGTGTTAAACAGCTAATTTTATATGAATCATGCTAACATTCTAATGGAGCTGATATTTACCTACATTTTCAGAAAATGTTATTTAAAAATATGAATAAGTAAATATAAAGTTATTTCTTAGCGAAGGTGAGAGGAGGCAGAGAGACAGAGAGAGAGTGAGACAGAGACAGAGAGAGAAACCTTAGACAGGATCTCACCACACCAGAATCTTCCTCCCAGCCTTCAATCATTTATCCAGGGTCACCAGCGTGCCTACAGATGCGCTTAGAGTGTTTAGGTTGACTCAAGATTCAAACCTTGAGCCTTCCCATGTGGCTCCAGTACTGTGCAGTGGGTCCTACCACCTGCACCACCATAGCTGGATTGTTAATGTTCATTTTTGCCAGTGACATTTTGGGGACAGTGCCATTATCCTCCCTCCCTCTCTCTCTTCTTTCCTTCCTTCTTTTTTCCCCTTCATTCCTTTCTTCTTTTTATATTTTGCAGTACCATGGTATTTGTTTAAAACTTCTTAATTGAAGTACATCATACAGACATATAACAAAAGCACACAACTTGATGAATGAGATCACACATACATGCAACCACTACTCTGAACAAGAGTGTGATTACTTTTTAATCAATTCTCTACCTTTAACCAGAAATATAATTAGATTTTTACCTGGTTAAACAGTGGAGTCCAAATGATCTTGACTAATAAGAGTTTCCACTGTTCTACTAAACATGCTTTTCTATTGTTGTTGACTTGGATAAGGCCATTGAAGGCAAGCTTTTCAAACATGATTGAAGGAGAGGAAAGGGAATCCAGATTTTGTTTTCTCAGTGCAAATATTGTCCTCCTTCAGTTTCACTATTTGTGTATTTATTTATTTATTTCCAGTTTAGGAAGGAGAGGAGGCAGAACAAATGAGAAGGCATTGCTCCTAATGGCATTTTATTGTCAACTACTTCCTTGTCAAAGCTTGCTCTACTTTAAAAGCCATTTTGTATCTTTTACTTTTTTCTGAGATCATGGGAATCTGTGAGGATAGGTTAATTTCTTCTTCTTTTTTGGAGGTAGGTTAATTTTCTAACAATTCCCAGGAGATACAATTCTGGCTTTTCTTTCTAATGGAAAATAAATGAAAGCAGAATTTGAGAGAGTATTACATTGTTTCCTAATTTAAGAAAATTCCCCAAGGCAGTTCTGTTTACTAATACCTGGATTCCCTAGTTGTAGTAAATTCAACGTCCTTCTGGCTCAGCTGGTTATTGTTCCTCTGCTTTTAAAGTCTCCCAAGCAGATGACACTTCTAAACAGCTGTTCTGGCTTGCATGCCGGATCCCACCTAGCAGCTTTTGGCTGCTCCAGGCTCTTGTTTCTCAACCCAACATTCTCCGGGGGGTAGTGAAAGGCCAGATTTCAACACCTGGGAAGTCCTTTTTATGACCTTTACTCCTGCAATTTTCTGCTTAATCACTGTATGATTTACTGCTATCACTGTCACTACTCCTACTCCGCCTCCCATTTCAGGGACAAGAGCCCACCTCTTCCAGAAGACATAAGATTTTCTTTCTGCTGTTATGCAGAATTCAGAGACCATGTTTTATTAGTCTTTACATTCCAAGGCCACAAGGGATTAACACATAGGAAGTAAACAATGTAATAAAAGCCCCAATGTTGCTGAATAAACATTTCAGAAACCACCCAATTCTCCAACAAAGAATTAAAAATAGGCCTTTCGTTAATCCATTCATTTCTTTACACCTATGTTCCCTTTGCACTGTCTGCTTTTAGTCATTTTCTGTAACAGATAAGAAACCATGAATCCATTAATATGCAACTGAATCTCTAGCCCATTTGTCTTTGGAATGAATGCATTTTGTATTTATAGGCAGATTCATATGTCTAAAGCCTGGGGGAGATACTACCCATAAATCAGAGGCCCATACATAGATCTCCCAGTTTAGGAGAAACTGGGCAGATCTCCAATTCTTTTTTGTATTTTTCTTCTCCTCTCTCTCCTCTTGCTATAAGATAACATGGATATCTTAGAAGAATGAGCACAATGCCCTCTCAGACCATTCCTGGAAAAACACAGGCAATGTATGGAGTTAAAGGTCTTCTTTGCATAGTATATTCACAATAATAGGACTCAAACCTGTTGGAGAATAATGCATGTAGTAAAGGTATCTTATGCTGAGGGTATTGGGGAGATAAAGACAGAGCTCAGTATTAAGATGGAGGAGGCAAACCATCTCCACAGAAAATTGCATGCAAGTCAATACTAATAGCCATGTGCATGGCATTGACAATAAAAGCTACAGACCTTGGGAGGAAGGATAAACAGTTTTATTTGGGAGGAAAGGGGAATGACTAATGGATAGAGGAGTTTTACCTAGGGCTGGCATGACAGATTATTTTTCCTGGTAGGATGAGTTAAAGGCATTCCAGACTGCGGAAATGGCCTGAACAAAGACATAGAGGCAGGATAGCCAACTGCATTTAGAGAACAGAGCAAATATACGACAATAGTGACACATAAGATAAGAATACAGTAGAGTGATTTTTAGCACGTGTTTATTTGTGTTGAATGAACAAGGGTGTATCATGATAGAATCACTGACATGGGAAAAAATTTTACAGGACAGCTCAACAGCTGGTGGCAGAAAAACAAGCTAAAAAAGTACTTTCAGTAAGAGAAAAACATGCAGTAAAACATTCTTGAACAGGGTGATAAGCAGGGCTAGCCTCTTAGGCACGAGGTCTATTAAGTCACCCAGGATCTCACACAAGAAGGGCCCCTCACTTGGTTTAATGTTACCGGTAGCTATCTTGAAATCCTTAATAATTTTGAAGAAGTAATTCACATTTTAATTTTGCACTGGGCCTCACTGAGACTCACTGCTTATATAGTTGGTTCTGCTGATAACATGGAAATCAATGAAGGAGACATGAACAAGAGCATGAGAAAGGAAGAAGTAGTGTAGACTGATGACTAGAATGTAAGAATCTACAGGGTAATAAATTGGAAAACCCATATTATGGGCAATTCAGGAGATAGGACTGGGTTCAGTGGAGTATTCTGAGCAGGTAATCTCTTTGGAACCACAGAGTTTAATTATGGAAGGCTAGCTACATGTAATAGGGTCAAAGGTATGCATGAAGAAAGTAGCAAGTTAGAAGTCAGGTGGAGAGTATTTATATAATTTTTTTTTCTTGTGGTAGGATAAAAGTTAGATTATATCTAATAGTCTTCCTAGATGGAAAGATTATATCTTACAAGAGGAGAAGGACGTGTGAAAGCTAGACTTACAAGAAATCTGGTTATGATGTTTGGCTCTATATTTAAGTCACTTTGTACGAAAAATACTTACTTCACAATATCACAAGTTATTGTGTTTCAAGTGTCTATGATCTCTTTTGTATGTGTGGGATAATTGAGATACCAAGATAATTGTGAAGAACAGAGAGTGTTTCTCATTACAGACTTCAGAAATAAATTAAAAAAAAAAGATGAACTCCATTTATACATTTGCTTCTAAGTTTTGTAAACTCAAGCTAAGCTTAAAGAATAGGGAAGCTACTCAAAGTGTAGTGGGGTATAGTAGATATTTTTTGTTTGTGGTCAATTAAAATGTCTTAATGTCTTCTCTATATGTTGTTAATGTATGAGTCCTAATTTCTCAAGATAGAAAAAAAGAAAATTAGAAAGCTCAGATTTTTTTTTTTTTTTTTTTTTTTTTTTAGAGTTAGCAGTAGACATGTAGACTGGTGAGAGATTGCCGAGAAGAAAAGGGTTTTACACTTCATACTTTGTTGTTTCTTCTGCCTACAATTCAGATTACATTGCCTGTGGAATTTATGAAACCCGGGGTGCTATATTCCCTACATGACAAAAGCTCTACTTTAAGGGTAGTGGAGCATGGAAGATGGTGGGAACCTGGGTCCTTAGTGGTATCCTTTCTTCAGACATAGACTTCTGATAATCTTGAGAAAACAAACAGACAAAAATTCTGAAGCCACTTCTGACTGAATTTTATATTCCTTGTAGTTCAGTGGGTCATTTCTGGCGAACACCCAGGGCTCCTCCAAGAACCCAAGGGTAATGATGTGATTAGTTTTCCAAAGTTCCAGAACACAAACAAAATCGGAGCCTCACTCTCCGTTGCTACTTTTATTTCTACTTTGACTTTATTCCTTTTCCAACAGAGTAGCTCTTGTGATTGAAACAAAACAAACAATAAAGCATGACAACACCTACCTCCCAGCATGATATCTTAAGGCTCCTGCTACCAGGTAACTTCCTTGATTTTTGGTTCCCAGTCTTGAAAATGGTTTCACTGTCTTGGCTTAGGTCAGATTCTGTTTCTGTGTCAATCGATTCTGGCCAGAGAATTGAACTCTTTTAACAATTGTATACTTCCCAGAAAAACTATTCATATGGAGAAAGGGATAGGAAGTATCTCAGAAGAAAGCATCAGAAGGGGGGAGGGGAGTGTTTCTAGGTACAGAAAACAATAGCTTTCCATTATAAATTGCATTAGTAACAGGAATAAATAAACCATTCTAATGTATCCAATTACCCACTATAAACTACATATTTTCTGTGGTTAAGGAAAAGAATAATCCTATGCTTTTAAAAAATCTTTTAACTTCTGCAGCTTATTTTTGGTATCCAGCCTTCATAAAGTTGAACACAATAGATCAAATTTCCATGATATAATGAATTTTGGGTAATTTCGGATAGCAGAAAATAGTGGAGTCTTTTTTTAAATCTAATTGATTCTTCTGAATATAGCAGTTCAGTTTATATATTAACAAATTCTGCCCTGCCTCCCCATGAGAATCCACAATAACCTTCACCAGCATTTGAAGACGCATCCCTCACTTTCGTAATTGGTAACAGAAGCTTCTATCTTTCCACATCCCTTCAGTGATCTCATTGTTTACTGTTCAAGCTGTATAGTGGCAGCTGTTTGCTTGTGTATACAATGGTTTGTTGGAATGTTCTCTTCAAATTCGAATTATTTATATTTAAAATTTTATATTCACTTACTGTCTAGGTAAAACTATACACAAGTTTTTTTTTTCCTGTGAACAGTGTGCAAATAATATTTAAAATAATAAAGGCTTTTGTCCTGTCTACATATGTTTGTCACATTATTTCTCTATCTAAGCCTCTCAATAGTAGTTAAATATTATTGTTTCCTAGAAATGATGTCCTTTGATGTGTGACACACTCTTGCTGAAATCCGACTCATGGCAGATTGTATTTTCTAAAAAGAGCTGCACCAATATATAGTCCATGCCACATGCTCTCCTTGCAATACGACAGTGACACTCTACATCCTTTGAAGACAATGGTCTCTCTCTTTGAATCTGCGTGGAGGTCTGTAAATGCCTTGACAAATGGAATGTGGTGGAAATAATACTGTGTGTCTTGTGAAATTAGATCATAAAGGACGATATGGCTTCTTGGTTGTACTTCCTCGGACATATTTGTCTTTGAGACCTAGCTATCACGTGAGGAAGTCTAGGCATGGTGGAGAGGCCATGTGTAGTCCATCCAAACTACAGCTGCAGCTGATTCCTCATCTAATGGCCAACATCAGCTGTCAGACATGCGAGTAAATGACTCTTCATTTGATTCCCATCCCTAGCTTTCAAGTTTGCTCTCTGAGGCCAGGTTATTTTATGTGACATAGTTTTAGGAGAGACTAGGATCTCTCATATATTCTGCATCTAAAAGACATTTAAGAGTAAAAACATTGAAAGTAAATTGTTTCTTTCTAATAACACTGCTCTCTATATAACACAAGAAACCTTTATTCAGATCATAGTCAGCTATTTCAAGGGGGATGTGTAGATCTAGCTCTGCTTGCTAACTATTAAATTATAAACATTATCCTAGAATTATCATTTTTCATGGATTTGAAATGTTAGAGCTCAAATCATCTAGAAAAAGAAGTATAAGATAAACAAGACCCAAGGAGATGTTCTATGATGAAACAGTAGCATAGGTTCCTGATGGAGGCAGGGTGATCTTAGTCTCTACAATCATTTGAAAATAAGCCACAGATATATCTGGCCTAGTTTTCTCTGGAAAGTAGATCTCTAGACAGGAACAGCTTCTGAGACTTTCTGTTGCTTTGTTTCATGATTTGGGAATGTCCTCAAGCTACGCATTATATGTGAAGGAGAAAATTATGCATTAAAGACACAGTGGCTAGTTATCCATTTCGATTTATGCTCATGAAAAGAGAGTTAACCTAGAGATCTAACAGAAAATAGAGTCATACAAAATGGCCTCCCAGGACTGGACTACACTATTTCTTAATTTCTAAAGAAATAACTTATATTGGCAGTTTAAGACTTTTAAAATTTATAAAATTTTAAATTTTATTTGTACTATGCTTGGTTAACTTCCTAAAGAATTTCTTAATTATAATATCATGGCATGCTAAATATAAGATGCTACTATTCCTGTCATTGAAGCAAGATTTTGCTTTTGTATTCTCATCCAATTGTAATTAATTTTTGTTTGAGCTGGCCTATTAAACGTCATGTCTTCTAATACTATTACTACATATGTGAAATAATTAGAGCCCTATTCCACCTTTGGAAACCTTATGCAAAATAAAATGCTAAGCAAACAAACAATAGCAACATATTCAACCCACGACTACAAGAACTGCAAACTTGAAACATAACTTTCTAAATTAACCTAGAAAACATTTTTACCTTACCAGAAAGTTTTATAGCCACTCCAGAATTTACTTAACGTTTTCTACCTCATTTATTTATGAACCGTATACACGTATTTTCTTGAGAAATGTGCAGTACTCAGGCTTCTTTTTATCCAGCTAGCCACTGGAGGCTCAATTTAGTCGTACAGGGAATCGCACTTGTGTCCAGGATACTGGAGGGTTGGTGGGCTGGAGGAACGGGTCACAGCATGACTGAACCCAGCGAAAGGTGCTTCCCTCTCTCTCTCTTTTTCTTTCTCCCTCTTTCATGCGCATGCACGTGTTCTATCATGACTAAAAAAAAAAAAAAAAAAAAAAAAAAAAAAAAAAAAAAAAAAAAAAAAAAAGCCAATTGCATTTCTACATGCAGAAAAATTATTTAAAAGGCCACTTTTATAATATCCACATCATATCAGCTTTGATAAGTAAATCTAAAATATTAAGTGCTACAGCTTTTATGTAGAACATTATACGTTATTGGAAGTTGGTCAGGAATATGTAAGGAACTGTGTAGATAAACCATGTCATGGCTACAAGGATCCTACAAATATGCCATTTCTCATCAAACTGATTTTAAGTTCAATGTAATTTCAGTAAAAATCCCAAAAAGATTATTTGTGCAATTTGACAAATTGATTCTGAAACTTATGATGGAATAGTAAAGGTCCAAAAAGAGCCAAGATACTCCTAAAAAAAAGAACTAGGTTGTTGAGGTCTGCTTATCAAATTCTATTATACTTTGAAGATAAATTAAGAGAATGGATATTAACACAAGATTGACAAATAAGTCAAAAGAATGAATAAAATGTATAGAAACAGATCCACATAGTAATGTAAACGTGCACATATGAGAAAAAAAATTACAAACTAGTTCATGGCTTGTATCTAAATATCAAATATATAAACATAAAAGTATAAGTATAAAGTACAAAGCATAGAAATCTTTAGACTATTTAGACTTTTTTGGTTTTGAATTTGGGCCATGTTTTATTTAAAAAGTTGCAGAAATCATTAAATCTAATGGGTGGGATCAATCCAGGAAAATTAGAATGAAAGAATATCACAGTTAAAAATTTTGTTCATCAAAATTAATAGCCAGCATTAATAAATAACTCCTATTTCTCAACAGAAAGAGTAATCACCTATCAGGAATGAAGGCAAAACACATGAACAGGCATTTTAGAGAAGAAATGTAACAAATTCATGAAAGGATGTTCAATTTCAGTGGTAATCAGAGATTACTAAATTAATTTTTTTAAGGTTTTTGTTATAGGGCATATGTGCTCGCCAGAGACAATGAGAGAAAGTGAGAAATCACTCCCCAGGGGGGATGGCCATGTAATAATTAATTCTCCTGGGGTTTGGGCATACACACATATGCCTGGCATGATTTTAAAGTTACCAGATCTAGAACTCACTCTGCAGTTAGCCATGTGAGAGTCAAAAGCCTCTGTTGCTATACCACCTTCTGGTCTCTAAATTAGAATTTTAGAACAATTTATCTACATCTACTGATTGGCAACAAGAAATATTCTCACCATATCAGATGTCAGTAATGCTATCAAAAAGGAACAGTTAGATAAACTGGAATAGCTATTTTGGTAAAGAGTTTGGTGATAGCTCATAAAGTTGAGGATGTGTGTACATTATAATGCAGCAATTCCATGTCTAGGCTATATTCCCTAAAGATACTTCTGTGTGTTTGTGCCAGGAGACACATGAGACTGTTAAAGGTAGCATTGCTTGTTAAGAGTGAAAACCAGAAATAATCAAATGTCCATTAATATAGAAGAGACAAAACAATAAACTGTGGCATATTCATACAGTGTAATACTCTAATGTGCAAAAAATGTGGCAAACATTTGAAATGATACAAGTTATATAAACATGAAAATAGTCAACACTAAACAATAATAGGTCTGCATGGCATAGATCAAAATTCAGATCAGTTGTTACCTACAGTAGGGATTGCTGTTTGGGATAGGAGCCTTCAAAACTATGCTGCAAATATCCTACTTTTAAAGCAAGTTGGTGGGTCATTTGTTGTGTTTTTCTAATATTGTTTAAAATGAATACACAAGCGGTGCCTCCATAAAGTTCATGGAAAATATGCATCATGGAAAAACTTACGTGTGGATTTCAAGTTACTTTTGGTAGGAGAATAAATGTGTAGTTTAATTCCATATTCCTTGCACTGTTGGAAGTCTCTTCCTGTGTGTGTGTGTGTGTGTGTGTGTGTGTGTGTGTGTATTTGTTAAAAAGAGTACTGAAAAATATTTTGGGAATTGAGGTTCAAGTCTTAGGTATACTCTAACAATCTTTCTATTTAGGCAAATATTTGAGTCTGCATCTCCTTATCTATAAAGGTAGAATTCAAAATAGACTGATCTTGAAGAAATCCTCCACCTTCAGTTGTGAGATATTCAGTCTAAACACTTGATTTCAAGATTTCTGAAAGACCAAAGAATTGGATTCCTCTGCGGAAGGTTACATTATCTTCTGATTATTGAAGATCATGAATTTTAAGGCCTCCAAGAGGTCCATCACATTTAGACCTGTCTTGTTTATATCTTACTCAATATTTTCACATTGGAGCATATGTTATTCACTAGACTTTGCAGTTTTCTGATTCTGATTTTCCTGTGGACTGAGAAGAATTTTGAATATGTGTGTTTATTCTAACCTTGGCTTTTTACCTATGCTAAAAGGAGGTGGTTTGAGAGTGACAGATTTATAAGTGTGACTAAAGAATATATTGGATATTTTACTTCTGACACTAGAGGTACGGGAGGGTACTTATAAAAAGAATAAAGAATTGTGAAGCCCAAAAGGAGAGTGTATAATTATCACATAGATGTGTTTTTGCTTTACCAGCAAATTAGTTCTTAGACTCACGGAACTAAGCCGAGTCACAGGCTTTATTTATGCGTGATATCTCAAAACAAACTCTACATAATAGCATTAAGTTGTTTAGCATGCTATTTGATCTACGGGAAGCAAGTTTAAGTTTAGCTGCAAAAGTATTTGAGGAGACTATTGTTTAGGTAAGGGAAGTATTTTATCCTGTGACTTCAGGAAACTAAGAAATTATCTTTCATTTCACACCTCCCTCCTTAAATATACAGTGTAAAAATTAACTGTATATTTATGGAATATAATACATAACAAAGGATATTCTCATTCTCTGAATTCTATAAAATATATGGAGTATACTTAAAAAGTAGTGGCAAGTTGGGAATATTATTTAGGTTTGTAGACAGTGATAAATATTTTAATAATTTTGATAAATACTAACCATTTTATAGGCCCTCCGGTTGATCTGCTATGCCAGAATCTGTATCATGGAATCCTTTCAATTGTTAAAATTTTTTAAAAAAAGAAATAAAACCATATTTCAGACAGGCTATATATCAGTTGAGTTGTGAGCAGTCTGTGTTATAATTTTCCCCATAAACCAGGAATATCAAGTGTCATGCAAACATCTGAAGCCTGAACATAAAATTGACAAAAATCAATTCTAAGAACTTTTTCCACTCTAATATAATGTCTAGTTTCAGTCTGTAGTGTTTTTGTTTTTAAATGTGGAATGTCAAGTAATATATGCCTCATGTTTTCAACAATATTATGTTTTCACATTGAACACATTAATAGTTTTACTTTAATCTTTTTCTTTTAAATTTGGTTTATGCTAATGTTTCTTAATGTGGCTTTAAATGTTCTTTTTTAAAGTTTATTATTTCTTCTGAGGGATAGAAGGGGAGAAAGAGATCGAGAGACCCTGCCAGGTCTTCCTACTGCAATCCCTTGCCAGCCTCAGCCAGCCTGGACCACAGGCACATGCAGGCATATCCGGTGTGGACAGGGAGACTTCAAGATGCCAACCTGGGCCTTCCATCTGGCACTTCAGTATTTTTGTTTCAAAGACTCAGAGCTTTGGTAATCATCTGATAGACTTATTTTATCGGGTTGTCAGAAAAGTCATGATACATTGTTGCATTAAAAAAAAGTTATGACTTTTCTGATGGCCCAATAGTTTTAGATGTGAAGAGAAAAAGCCCTTTAATTCTTAACTCCCAGGAAAATGAAAGTGATGACTCTGAAAAGTGAGTTAAAGGTGCTGGCATCTGGCGTGTGTATATTCTGGGCAGGTTGCTGACAGGGGTAGGTATCGTATGTATAGTTGATTACATACATGTATATGGGTCTAAAAAGTGATGTATTTTGGGTTACACTTGTCTGCATTTGAAAGAGATTGCAAGCACAAGTCTACCATCTCTTCTCTGCTAATCCCCAGAGCTGTGCTCTGAGCTATCTCTGATTTCTGACCCCAGCATAGCCTGTCCTTACTTTCGATTTCAGTAGAGAATAGAAACCCTGTGCTTGAGTTCAATAGTAGCCCTATTTCTCCTGGTTGTACTGCTCTGCTTTCTCTTCCTGATGTGCTGCTAGTTCAGCTCTTACCTCTTTGCCACATACATACCACATAGCTTAGCTGAGTGGCAGCAAAGATCATTTTGGGACTGGCAACACCCCAACAGTCTGCTTTGTTCCTGGGGTAAATTTTTGTCTTGCTATTTGCTGTTGATGTGGTTCCTAGGTGACCCCAATGCAAACATCCAGGAAGTTATATGTGATGTTGACAGTTCCAAATCTCACAGCTGCTTATGAGCATAGACATCTGATTTTATCTGGTGCCTGACGATTTTGTTGTGGTTTAGTCTTCCACTGACTAGGTTATGTTAGGTGCTTTTCTTGACAACCACAAAACGTGGTCTCTGCTTTCTGGAAGCTGGTGCCATCTAATTCACAGAGCTTGAGCAAGCACAGGGCCACCCAAGCATATTTGGAAAGCAGTAAACTTTTCTTTTAGCATGACCAGTTTTTTAATTTATTTTCTCTTTTTTATATTTGATGGCCTTCATCCTAATCTTACACATTTCATTCATACTCAAAAAAGTAATTTACCCAAAATGACATACAGGCCTATTACTACTAAAATTATTTGAATTTTAACACTGAACTGATCTTAAACAAATAGCAATAGTTATAATATTTCAATTTCAAATATTAGCAACAGAATAGTTTTGTACTATGGGGTCTTCTCTTCATTACTTGCTAGTAGCTTGTATAACCATGGCTCTTGATACGATTATCTTATAAGCAGTTTCACATATGTTAAACTGTTATGTCCTTGTAAGTATCTCCTGTTAAAAATAGTCATTTCACAGGACCATCAGTTGACATAATGGCTATGTCACTGGACTCCCATGTAGTCGACTGCTGTTCGAATCCAAGACCCTGTGGCTTAAACTCACTCCGACTGTGTGTGTATGTGCATGCCCAAGATCCCAAGAGGAGAATGGAGGAGAAGGGATTGTGTTGTGGCTATCCCCCTTGGGGGGGGATTTCTCGCTTTCTGTCTCTCTGTCTTTCTCTGTCTTTCTGGCAAACACACTCACCATATAGCAAAAACCTCTCCCCCTACAAAAAAAAGAAAAGAAATAGTCATTTCACTAAGAGCAAAGGAAGTTATCCACTGATCTATATGTGCATTGATGATCATGCTCAGGTAAATAATTAGACTCATGAAAACATTATTGCAGCATTCAACTTCAAGTCAAGGTATGCTTTTGATTATTGATGTCTTTTAGTTATAGGTGACATATGTAACTGAGGAAGGAAGATATAGGATTTTATATACATGACTGTAAAATATACCATATTGTATGAGCTACTATTGCTATGTAACAAGTTACCCTGGAATTTAGTTGCTTAAAAGAGCAAATATTCACTAAATCACAGTTTTTATGTGAAAGGGATTAGAGAACAGTAAGTTAAGGTTCTGGTGGGTTTCTCATGAATCTGCAGCCAAGGGGTATGCTAAAACCGCTTCAGGCATTCATCTGAAGGCTTGACTAGGCTGTAAGACCCACTTCTAAGATGTCTCAGCCACATTTTTTTAAAAGTGAGAGACAGAGAAAGAGAGACAGAGACAGTGAGAGGGAAGGTGAGAAATCACTTCCCAGGGAGAATGGCCATGCTGTAATCCCTTCTCCTTCATGCTCCTCCTGGATCGTGGGCACACAGGCACACTTGCCTGGCATGATTTTCAAGCCACTAGACTTGAATTGTGATTGGCCATGTGGGAGTCCAGCGGTATAACCACTATGTCATCTGCTGTCCTCTAGCCACATGGCTCTTTATAGGGCTCCTCAGTTCCTGGTCACATGGGCTTTTTATTTTCCTTTCCCAATGTTACATAAGATGATAAATTTAGAAAAGAGGTGTCTAAAGTAGGATGAAGATGCTTTGAAAGTAATTGTTGACCTATGCAGAAAGAAATGGTATTCTTCTGACTCAAGTTAAGTGGGGTTGATGTGTCCTTCAAGGGATCACTTATGATGAGGGGAAATGTATTGCCCCTGATGGCTGCTAGATGAGCTGCAGACGTGAGTAGGCCCTTTCCATGATGTCTCGAGAGGAAGGTATATCAAGCTCTTGGATAATATCGATCTGTTTATATGCACCAAGAATGTGTTTGATTTCTACCCTAGAAGAGGCTAGAACATGAAAGGCTGCTTAGGGTACCTGCCGAAGATCAAGCTGTGAGAGAAAGATGTTATGACAGCAACTAACTCACTTCATTAATAGGAGGCAAGAGTGCATTTCTTTGAGCCAGAGAGGGCACTGTGGAAGAAGCAAAAGAGAAGATGTCTAGTGGGGTAAAGTGGCCAGAAGATGGAGGTTCCACAGGGTGATGATAGTAGTGAGAACTGAGTCTAAGTTATGTGAAGCCATCCAGGAAGGATGTTGCCCAAGTTGATAAGTGGTAGAATGTTGAAGATTCCTATGGAGAAGTCTCCATAAAGTCCATCAAAACATGCCATGTGTGAAAGATACATCTGGACATCTTCCATAATAAAGGGTTTCAAACCACCAGGAGTGAACTACAAATGGTATTCACTATTTTCAAATAAATATTTCCCTTTTGGGACCAGCAGTTAGCATAATGGTTATGTCGCTGAACTCCCATGTAGCCGACAGCGGTGCTAGTCCTGGAGCTGATGGCTTAAACTTACGCCGGGCACGTGTGCGTGCATGCCCAAGATCACAAGAGGACAATGCAGGAGAAGGGATTGTGGTGTGGCCATCTCCCCTGGTGGGTGATTTCTCGCTTTCTCTCTCTCTGTCTTTCTGGTGAGCACACACGCCCTATAGCAAAGACCTCTCCAAAAAAGAAAAAAAAAATCCCTTTTACTATTCATGTATCTGCCTCACTCTAGTTCTAGGGAGCCAGAGGTACCATAATAAGTAAGGGATAAAGATGAGTGAGCAGGCGGAGTGAAAGATCAGTACCTTTTTTTGCTTCTAATTATTTTAAAATTGGGAATCTAGTCTGAGTATATGGTTGGAAAAGAGAAAATGAAAACTGAGACAGAACTGAAGGTTTTGATTTATATTGAATTGGAAAAGAGATTAAAAAATGAGACTGTTCTAATGCCTTTAAGCAATCAGAGGTATGAAATCTTCCTTATACATGACTAAAGGGCAAGAGAAGGAAAATATGACAGAATAGATTTGAGGTCAGATATTAAAAATAAAGTTTCCTACTTACGCTCTTCAGGAAATTCAGTAAATTGGTTGTACAAGAGCTTTTTGACCATAATGTTTTTACATGGATGTTCTACATCACGTGAGTTCCCTTCCCAGGTTTTCATCAAGGACTGGTGAATGGGAATGGTGTATCTTTATTCTCACTGAATTCCCATCCTCTTAAGGCTGTGTGATGACATGGTGACGCAGAAGCTCTTACAGGGTGGTAGGGGGCTGTAAGACCCACTTCTAAGATGTCTCAGCCACATTTTTTTAAAAGTGAGAGACAGAGAAAGAGAGACAGAGACAGTGAGAGGGAAGGTGAGAAATCACTTCCCAGGGAGAATGGCCATGCTGTAATCCCTTCTCCTTCATGCTCCTCCTGGATCGTGGGCACACAGGCACACTTGCCTGGCATGATTTTCAAGCCACTGGGTCTGAGACTTGAATTGTGATTGGCCATGTGGGAGTCCAGCGGTATAACCACTATGTCATCTGCTGTCCTCTAGCCACATGGCTCTTTATAGGGCTCCTCAGTTCCTGGTCACATGGGCTTTTTATTTTCCTTTCCCAATGTTACATAAGATGATAAATTTAGAAAAGAGGTGTCTAAAGTAGGATGAAGATGCTTTGAAAGTAATTGTTGACCTATGCAGAAAGAAATGGTATTCTTCTGACTCAAGTTAAGTGGGGTTGATGTGTCCTTCAAGGGATCACTTATGATGAGGGGAAATGTATTGCCCCTGATGGCTGCTAGATGAGCTGCAGACGTGAGTAGGCCCTTTCCATGATGTCTCGAGAGGAAGGTATATCAAGCTCTTGGATAATATCGATCTGTTTATATGCACCAAGAATGTGTTTGATTTCTACCCTAGAAGAGGCTAGAACATGAAAGGCTGCTTAGGGTACCTGCCGAAGATCAAGCTGTGAGAGAAAGATGTTATGACAGCAACTAACTCACTTCATTAATAGGAGGCAAGAGTGCATTTCTTTGAGCCAGAGAGGGCACTGTGGAAGAAGCAAAAGAGAAGATGTCTAGTGGGGTAAAGTGGCCAGAAGATGGAGGTTCCACAGGGTGATGATAGTAGTGAGAACTGAGTCTAAGTTATGTGAAGCCATCCAGGAAGGATGTTGCCCAAGTTGATAAGTGGTAGAATGTTGAAGATTCCTATGGAGAAGTCTCCATAAAGTCCATCAAAACATGCCATGTGTGAAAGATACATCTGGACATCTTCCATAATAAAGGGTTTCAAACCACCAGGAGTGAACTACAAATGGTATTCACTATTTTCAAATAAATATTTCCCTTTTGGGACCAGCAGTTAGCATAATGGTTATGTCGCTGAACTCCCATGTAGCCGACAGCGGTGCTAGTCCTGGAGCTGATGGCTTAAACTTACGCCGGGCACGTGTGCGTGCATGCCCAAGATCACAAGAGGACAATGCAGGAGAAGGGATTGGGGTGTGGCCATCTCCCCTGGTGGGTGATTTCTCGCTTTCTCTCTCTCTGTCTTTCTGGTGAGCACACACGCCCTATAGCAAAGACCTCTCCAAAAAAGAAAAAAAAAATCCCTTTTACTATTCATGTATCTGCCTCACTCTAGTTCTAGGGAGCCAGAGGTACCATAATAAGTAAGGGATAAAGATGAGTGAGCAGGCGGAGTGAAAGATCAGTACCTTTTTTTGCTTCTAATTATTTTAAAATTGGGAATCTAGTCTGAGTATATGGTTGGAAAAGAGAAAATGAAAACTGAGACAGAACTGAAGGTTTTGATTTATATTGAATTGGAAAAGAGATTAAAAAATGAGACTGTTCTAATGCCTTTAAGCAATCAGAGGTATGAAATCTTCCTTATACATGACTAAAGGGCAAGAGAAGGAAAATATGACAGAATAGATTTGAGGTCAGATATTAAAAATAAAGTTTCCTACTTACGCTCTTCAGGAAATTCAGTAAATTGGTTGTACAAGAGCTTTTTGACCATAATGTTTTTACATGGATGTTCTACATCACGTGAGTTCCCTTCCCAGGTTTTCATCAAGGACTGGTGAATGGGAATGGTGTATCTTTATTCTCACTGAATTCCCATCCTCTTAAGGCTGTGTGATGACATGGTGACGCAGAAGCTCTTACAGGGTGGTAG
>NW_006205542.1:3969902-3975585 GCF_000334495.1 Tupaia belangeri chinensis
AAGCTGGCCCTGAGCAAGAGGAAGAAGACTAATGTATTGTCAAAGAGCTGCCAACAAGAGGCTATGTGCGTGCTAGAGTACACCCATGTTGCCTCACTAGCCAGAGGTGAGATATCTGAGTGGACATGACAACAGAGCAAATAAGCAACACTGGGAGAACTTTCCCAGACATCGTCAGTGATACACACTGGCTATTTCTGACTTGTTTAGAAATCATCTGGAATTTTTTAATCCCTTCAATGGCACCACCTTAAACTCTGTTATTTGAAAGTGCACCTGGAATCACTTTTGTAGAAAACAAATAAACTGAAATCAGGATGAAAATAACAGTTAGAAATGATGATGATGATGGTGATGATAAAAACAAAAGTTTGGCATTGTTCTCAAAGTTTTGCATACATTAACTCACCTACTTGGATATATTTACCTTCTCCTAACATTGGCAAAGATTTCTTGAAATTTTCAATATATCTGACTTTATTTAAGCATTTTTATATTTGTTCTATGCCACAGACTATCCTATTTAAACATAACTAATTAGGACTGCTTATTCATGACTATAGCATTACATTCCTTTTAAGAAGTGCAGTATGATGTCTTCTAACCATGTTTTTGACAAGCCAGACATTTTTTAGCCTTCAGAATTGCCACTCGAGATAATTTTTGCTATCCAAACTAAAACTAAAAGCTATTACTGTTTAGGTTTATAAACATGTGCCATATAGACTCACTCCACAGGGAAAAGATGAAATACTTTCTTTTCTTTTTCTTTTTTTTCCTGCTTAGTTCAGTTTACACAAAGAGCATCTTTTAAACACAGTTGAGAGACTTAGTACCTGGAGGAAGTTTGTTTAAATTGGAGTTTTAACTATTTGTCTCAATTTAAAATACTTTACGATCAGTGTTAAATGTACTCTTAAGAGAGCACTGATGATGTAATGGTTATGTCACTGGACTCCCACATAATCAACTGTGGTTCAAGTCCCAGAACCGGTTGCTTAAACCCAGAGCAGGCACATGTGCATGTATACCCCAAATCCCGAGAAGATATTGAAGGACAAGGACTGTGGCATGCCCCCCCCCAGGGGGTGATTTCTCACTTTCTGTCTCTCTAGCGAGCACATGCACCCTATAGCAAAAATCTTTCTCTCAAAAAAAAAAAGTACTCTTAAATGGTATGATCTTCATTACCATATGTGATAGTTTACTAGTTATTTAAAATAAATGAAAGTAAGTCAAGTTTTGTTTAGGGGAGGAATACGATTTCTCCAGAATGAAGAATACAAAGACCAAATGGAAACATATTTGCTTTGCTGCATGTGGTTTCTATACTTGGGCCTGCTGGCTTACCATTTTATGATTACCAGATTTATATCCTTTGAAATTATGGACATTGGATCAAATCCTCATGTTGGAAAACACTCTAAGGTGACATTAAATGAGCATGTGATTTAAATTGCCTACAATTTTTATGCAGGTTTGGATGGCTGAGGTAAAAATATTTCCTATAAAATGCTGTCAATTTGCTAAAATTTAATACAAATCCTCTATAGTGTAATAGCACAAAGAAACTCTGTTTACCAAAAAAAAAAAATCTGAAATATATTTTCTGGGTTTTATTTGAAATAGTTTATAGGGTGAAATGTCTCACAGACATTAAACTATGTCATCAGTTCAATTCACAGGGTTATTTTTAAACCAACTTTAGTGAATATTTTAACATGACGCATTATCAGAGAAGCTTCTTACTTACTTTGTAGAATAGGGGAGTTGGAAGACTCAGAAGGTCTACAGTTAGTTGGTGGGTGACTCTTAGATTAGTTGTAATTGACTCAACAAGTACAGTTATTAATTTGTATACTTTTCTATTGGTACATATCAAAATACCCCAAACTAAGCATGCTGAAACAGCACGCATTTCCTACTTCACAGTTGTGTGGCTCCCAGTGTGGCTGGGTTTTCTACTCAAGGTCTCACCAGCTGAAATCAAGCTGTCCAGGGTTGCAGTTCCGATGTGGGCCTTGGGACTCTCTTCCACTTTCATTGGCTCTAGGCGGAATTTATTTCCTTTCTGGTGTAGGACTGAGATCCCTGTTGCCCGGTAAGCTGTTGATTCTGATTTCTTCTCCTGCAGCAGATGGAGAAAATGCCCCACTTTTAAAGGGGTCACATGATTAGATTAGACCACCCACCCAGAGAGTTTCATCTGTGCCATATAATGTTCATAATCATGAAAGTGATAGTTCCTTGTATTTACAGGTTCTGCTCACACTCCAGTGGAGGAGATTTAATGGTCCTGGAGAAGTGCAGTTATCTTAGAATTTTCCCTGCCATGCATGTATATATACATTGTTTTTGTCTGTGGAACTTTTTTTTCTCAGTTATTAATTGTTTTCAAAGAAAGAGAAGAGGTGAGAAAGAAAAATGTGTACCCCTCCATAGAGTCCTCATGCCTCCAACCCCAGCTTTTACTGGTCCACTTGTATGTAGAGAGATGCCCTGGGACATGATTTTGGGACCTTCCTATATGGGTCCAGTTGTGTTCCTTCCATGCCACTGTCCGGCCCCTGTAGGGCTTTTTACCTCAAGGAGATCTGCATTCTGAACAGTAGTCAAAAGCTCTGGCTTGTCTAGTTACTACCATCTGTTCCCAATTCACTTTATTCTCAGCCTTAAAGTACTTCTGGGGAAGTTGACAGCACTCCTTCTTGCTTACCTTTGGTTTATTGGTGCCAATATTCCAGGCTTAATCTTCTCTTGCTTTTATTCCTGTACTAGGGACTACTTAAAGGTCCAAGGAAAATGTATAGCTCTAAGTTCCATAGCATTTAAAATACAGTTCCCACATACTCTACTTATAAGGAGATGTTTGGCTCAAAAACTTGCACAGAAATACACTTTTCTAGAGTTCTCAAGCACAGGTCTGAACACTCACTAACATAGTCTTTTTCAATTTTCTTTTAATAAATGATACTATATATTCTTTGATCTTTCAGGTTTCCAAGAAGAGGACATATCTGACATTTTCTGAAATGAGCTTGCTTGGCAATAACATGTAGTTTTTCCCTTTTATTAATGATCCTGTATTTGAGAAGAAGGTAAAATTTTGTTCACATGTAGGATTTTTCAACTTTTTACACATATTTTCTAAGAATGTGCATATGTGTTAGTGGATTATAAAGGGGGTTAATACTTAATACTGTTTTTGGCTTACACTTATTGGAAAGACCAAGTTGCCAGGGTTCTTTGAAAAATTCAGACAAATACATCTGAATATTTTCCATCAAATGGGAGGTAGAGGATAAAACATGAATTTTCTCTTTATAGCTCTTCTGGCAGAAAGCTTCGGAATAAATTTGTACACTCCTTCTCCAACTTGGTTAACCACAACATCTGTTTGTCTCTACTGGCTCTTGGCCACTGACCTACTGTCTCCTGTAGAAGACACCCACCAGCTCTCTTAAGACCAAATGTCACTGAGAAACAAGCAGTTCTCAAGAGATCTTAGTCATGGAACTAGCCATAAGCCAAAAGCATGGCCTGGTTATATCATCTCAATTCATTGAAAGAGGGAGTTAATTTTAGGTGTATGTCTGATTTGGGGAACTGCATTATGAATAGTATCAATTTATTTGGAAGAGAAAACAGAAAGAGATTTAGACAGGAATTCAGCAAACACATTTCCTTTTTACTCACTGTAGTTTGGGACACGTAGATTTATTTTTTGACTAAAGGAACCATCAAAAGAATTTAGTTGATTTTTGCATATCTAGGGAATGAAAATTTAATTAAAATTAATGATTTTTTTTTTCCAGTAGTAGTACAATGGTTAAGGGAGCTGGGTTCCACATGATCAGCCATGGTTCAAATACCACATGTACATTGTGCATGCCACAAATCCTGACAGGATGAAGGAAGAGAAGAAAAAGGATTGAGGCACGATGACACCCCTTTTGGGCTACATTCCCTCTTTCACTCTCTCTTTCTTTGGTGAGTGCAGGTACTCTCTGGCAAAAATTTAAAAGGATAAAATTAATATATATTCATATTTAAATGAGATAATATATTAACATACATTTATAGATATATGTTTAAAGTAAACATTATTTACTGTTTTTTTAAAGTAAACATTTTTGAATTAAGACCCTATCTGTTCCAAGTTTTTTTAAAAATAAATTTTCCAAAATGTAACAATTGTTCATAACTGCTACAGAATTATTGCTGCTCCTAAAACTATGATTTGCAACTGCTAGGCAAAATAAGGGAAAGTTCAGGAGAGTCCAATGTCCGTGAGGTTGTGGTATCAGGATCTTCCAACAATAGCCTGTTTCTTGCCAAGCTACACTTTGATCAAGGACTTACTCAGTGTTGGTAACTGTCATTAGATTACTGACTAGTCATTCCTTTGTCTTGGCCAGCCATACTCTATCAGGCTATGAGAGATCATTTTGTTTCTGCTTCTTAAACAGTTTTAGATTTTTTTTTTTGTTTGTTCATTTACCTGAAATTTGGTAAATTGCATTATAGCAAAAATAGTGCAGGAAGAAGCTGGAAAAATTGGTTTGGACACCCAGACTGATGCTATAAAAACTCTTCTCTTGGACCCCCAAGAGACTTTCTTTCCTTTCAGCTTCTGAGGTCAGGTGCTCAGGTGTGCATTTGCCTTTGCCTCCAATCTCAGCATCTTCCCTGGTTCATCTGTTGCCAATTCTGTGTTTCTGATTTCTGCTATGGCTACTCATTGTTTTCTTTTATGATCTCAAAATGAGTATTTCCTGCTAGCTCTGTGGGGCCATATTTCTATTCTATGGTTCTCTCTTATAACCATGGTTTGTTTGTTTGTTTGTTTGCTTTGAGAGGTTTTTGTTACAGGGCACGCACACTCGCCAGAAAGAGAGAGACAGAGAGATAGAAACTGAGAAATCACCCGCCAGAGGGGATGGCCACGCCATAATCCCTTCTCCTCCGATTTCCTCTTGGGATCTTGGGCACGCACACACATGCGCCTGGTGTGACTTTAAGCCACCGGGTCTGGGACTCGAATCGTGGTTGACTACGTGGGAGTCCAGCGACACAGCCATTATGCCAACTACTTGGTTGCAACCTTGGTTTAATTCTGACCAAATTAAGACCTCATGGATTCTGCCCTCTTGACCTCTGCTCCAGCTGGATCTGTATCTTGTGACACTGTGCTTGATCTGAGGAGATCTGGGGGAACAGGATAGATATAGTGTCCATCCTCAAGGAGTCCACAGACTAGTAGGAATAACAGATCTTTATTACTTAATTAGAACATTAATCTCTCTTGCTTTAATTATAACTTTTAAATATTTGAGAACATTTTTCTTCTGTCTAGTGTTGGTGTTGACTATTTCTAAATTTTCCATCACATACTTGTTTGAACTAAGGCTGGTTTCTAACCTGGCTATACCTTTGTGGTGCTCATGACATCCCAACTTCTGGGTCAATAGAAGAAAATACAGCATTGAATGAATGGATTTAACTTTTGGTTACCCTTTGCCATGGAAGAGTCCTGATTTCTGAGCTTTGACTGTCAGTGGTTCTTTTTTATTTGTTTTTTTGGAGAGGTTTTCGCTATAGGGCATGTGCACTTGCCAGACAGACAGAGAGAGACATAGAGACAGAAAGCGAGAAATCACCCCCCAGGGGGGATGGTCACGCC
>NW_006205542.1:3977133-3999711 GCF_000334495.1 Tupaia belangeri chinensis
CCCCCCGGGGCCGTCGTCCGGCCGCGCGCGCGGCTTGGGCACCCGGCATGAGTTTTAAGCCACCGGGTCCGTGACGTGAACCGCGATCGACTACATGGGAGTCCAGCAACATAGCCATTACGCTAACTGCTGGTTCCCACTGTCAGTAGTTCTTTATTCCAGAAAAATATCATCCCTATGAAAATGCCGCTGTATAACTCTGCATGCTATCGAATGAGAACTTAGAAATAAATCTAATTTGTCACAGAAAAGAATGCTTCCATATAGAGAATATTAAACTCTGTTTAACCTTCATGGTTTTGCCTGTAATATTTTCTGGAAACCATCTTAGGAAAGTATGCAGTCTTAGTTATATTTACGGTAAAATCAAATATAGTGAATTTAAAGGAATTGTCCAGAGACCCTCAATAAATGGAGGGCAGATATCCACATTTATACTCTTGTGTTCTAGCCATTGGGCTTCTACACACCTCTTTGTTCTGTTTGCCAAGAGATGACCAGAGCAGAAAACATCCTCAACCAATTAGTCAGGCTCCGCATCTGGTGCCTTATTCCGAGAATATCTTGTGTATTACCACATTTGACAATCTAATGGGAGCTTCATTAGCCATTGGGAGCAGCCCTTTCCAAGCCAATGACCTTATGATTGAGCCAGGAGGAGTCAGGTTAAGTTTTTTTCAGCTGGAAGTTACACTTTACATATTTTGAGAGTTTGGTCAATTCAGATCTGTGTGAGGCGGGAGAGGAGGTTATGCATCACAATGTTCCTAAGTATATTTCTAATTGTGTGCTTCAGACTTGGTTGTTGCTAGATTTAGCCTTCTGTAAATCTTTATCTTTGTACTTTCAATCTGATTGTAGAAGAGTACCGCTGCGGTATTTGAATGTTTACTAATTAAAAATCCAGGCCATTTCAATCTGGTTATGTTTAACTATCATATTTACCTCAATTAATTATATTGCTTAAAGATTTCAGATTGTCTAAATCTGGTAACTATGAACAACCACTATCTGTAGGTAATTAAAGCCCCTCCCAGAAATTATTAATTTAGTTTTTAATGAAATAGTTCCTTTCATGTTTGAAGACTCTAAAATCTAGAGAGATGTTCCTAATGATGAACTGAAATTGCTTTCTCTGTAAGTTCTACCATTTTTCCTTGTATACTTTTAATGGAAAAAGTGGTTGATTCTTTTTTATTATTTTATTTTTTAAATATCATGATATAATTTATTTAAAATAAATTACATATTAATTGTTTAGTTTGATTACTTTTGAAAATTGTGTACGCCCATGCAACTACCACTCAACCAAAGATATAGAGGATTTCTATTACTCAAAAAAGCTTTTCATGCCATTTCCGGTCAATTCTCTGCTCCTCACTCCCAGAGTGACTTTTCTGTTATGATAGACTAGTTTTAGTGATAATCATATAAGTGGGATTATATGGTTGAAATATATTTATCTTGTCTGCTGTTTTTCCCCTCCCCTTCAGTATAATGTTTCTGAGATTTTTATTGTTGCATGTAACAATAATTTGTTTCATTTTATTTCTTGGTAGTATTCCATTGCATAATTGGACCTCAATTTGTCTACCTATTTTACCATTGATAGACATCTCAGTTATTAATAGTTTGGGCTACTATGAGTAAGGATGTTACTGAAAGTTATGTGAAAACTTTAATGGATGTACACTTTCATTGCTTTTGGGTCAATAATTGGGAATAGACTTATTGGATCAGAATATACATTTATGTTTAACCTTAAAAAAAAAAAATTGTCAGGAGCCAGCAGTTAGCGTAATGGCTATGTCGCTGGACTCCCACATAGTCAACCACAGTTCGCGTCCTGGACCTGGTGGCTTAAAACTCATGTTGGGCGCCTGTGCGTGTGTGCCCAGGATCCCGAGAGGAGAATGAAGGAGAAGGGATTGCGGCGTGACCATCCCCCTGGGGGGTGATTTCTCACTTTCTGTCTCTATGTCTCTCTCTGTCTGTCTGGCCAGCGCACGCGCCCTATAGTGAAAACCTCTCAAAAAAAAAAAATTGTCAAACAACTTTCCAGAGTCATGGTACCATTTTACACTCCCACTAGTAATTTATGAGAATTCCAGTTACTCTACTTCCTTGTTAGTAATTTAATTTATAGCCATTCTGGTGGATATGAAACAATATCTTGTGATGGTTTTAGTTTACATTTTTCTTTTCCTTTCTTTTTCTTTTTTCTTTTTTCTTTTTCTTTCCTTTCTTTCTTTCTTTTTTTTTTTTTTTTTGAGGTTTTTGCATTAGGGTGTATGTACTCACCAGAGAGAGAGAGAGACAAACAGACACAGTGAAAGGAAAAGTGAAAATCACCCCCACCAAGGGGGATGGCCACACTATAATCTCGTCTTCTCCATTCTCCTCTTGGGCTCTTGAGCATGCACATACATGTGCATGGATGTATTTGCAAGCCACTGGGTCCAGGATTTAAACTGAGGTTGGCCGAATGGGAGTCCAATGATGTAACCCCCATGCCATCTGCTGGTCCCTTAATTTGTGTTTTTCTAATAACTATAATTTTTTTCTATTAACAGATTTGTGCAATTAAAATGAAACCAAATTTCCCATATCATTTTTGCCTAATCCAGCATAGTTTAAAATTTCCCCTGGGCAATACCTAAATAAAAGAAAAACATTAAATTTATTTTAGTACCACTAAATATTATATGTAATTTCCTCCTAAGGTAATTTTAATTTTGTCTCTGTATTAGATACTACTCTATAGTTTAGATATAGTATCTATTTTAGTATCACTATTTTAGATTTCTGGCTAATTTAACACAAAATGCCTGAAATATCTTACTTTATAATGTCACTGCTTTATGTTGAGGAATAAAGTCATGAGGAGAATCCTGTACTTCCTCATTACAAGGGACATGTTAAAATTAATATTGACTCAAAATGACTATTTAACCTGCTTATAAAACTGCTATTTTTTCTATCAATCCATATTGTATTTTCTTTATGAAAAGATCATAAGAGATTTGACTAATAATTTACTAGTATCATACTCTGCTATGCTATGTGAATATAATAATCTAACACTTCAGCAATGCTATAAAAATAGACACAATTTAAGATAACATCTCCTATTGATCACAAAGTCATGATGTAATGAAAAGATCACGCAACTTGCTCTTAAGCATTTTATTTCCTGTTTGGGTTTCCAGAAAAAGTCTTCTCTTTCTCTAAATCTTGTATTTCACCCTGATTAAATGGAAATAATGCTACCTATTTCATCTATAATGTAAGGGTGTGATAATCGTGTCTGTGAATTGTTTGTAACTGTAAAGACTGATGCATGGATAGGTGTCAAAGGCTTTGATCCTTATGTTCCTAATGTGTAGCATAGTGTCTGCATATAGCAGCTCAGTATTTGCTAAGTAGATAGATGGGGACTATCTAGTAAGCAATTCTAGAAATTGTTAAAGGTCGGTATCAAAATTCTTCCTGAAAACTGCTTGCGTGGTTTGCATACAAGTCACACGTATTCATTTGTAGTATTCTGGGCTCTGTCATGCCTCGTGACAGTGGATGATAACCGTGAGAAGTCTGAGGTCACACAAGCAGGGATGTGCAAGGCACTGACCACAGTCTTCTACGACAGGGTTCCACTTTCCCTCGTATCAAAAGCTTGACTTCCTACGGTGTGATTTTGAGCTTTTCTTTTTCATTTGAAGAACATTATTTACAGGGAGGACTATTTAAGCAAAAATCCATGTTTTTCAATCTTGAGGTTCTGCTCATTCTCATTTATTACCTTTTTCACTATCATTAGATAGTGATTTAATTCCTTAGTTGATGTGTTAGTTATTTTCCAGAGCATTCTAAAAGTGTTTGATTGGGACATTTTTACTAATTTCTTATTCATATTTATTTGCTGTACGTATTTGTGGGGTACAATATGATTTTTCTTTCTTTTTATTTTTTTAAGGTTTTTACCATAGGGTCTGTGTGCACCCTGGGAAGGCAGAGATAGAAAAAAGGGAAAGTGAGAAATTACCCCCCCGGGGGATGGCCATGCCGAAATCCCTATTCCTCCATTTTTCTCCAGAGGCCCTGGGTACATATGCAGATGTGTGTCTGGTGTTAGACTCAAACCATGAGGTCTGGGACTTAAACAGCAGTCAGACATATGGGAGTCCAGTGCTGGCCTCTACAATGTAAGTTTCTCAAAGCATGCATGCAGTAAGTGATAATCAAATCAAGGATATTACTATAATCATTGTCTTCAACAAAGAACATTATGTTGTAGACCTTTAATTTCACTCTACCTGTGTATATGCATATATCTATATACACATATAGATAATTATATTTTCACTCCACCTGTGTGTACATATATACACACATGTGTATATATATACATATACATATATGTGCATATATATATATATATACACATGTGTGTGTACAAACACACACTAAAGAGTGCATGTTCAAAGAGATATCAAGAATACTGAGGGTATATGGAGAAATTCTTACAGTCATTTTTCTTGAAACTAATCTCTTGTATAATAACCATCAAACTTATTTATTGCCAAAAATTTTATTTAGTTTTTTTTTTTTAAATGAAAAGGAATGGGGTGTGATTGGGTGGGGATTGGGATATTTGGACAACACAGATCTTTACTAAAGATGAGAAAAGGCCTTGAAATGATGCCATCCATTTTCTTTGTCCTTACTTTTTTCTAATCAATGGAAGCATTCCAAAGTTCTAAAATTATACCTTCTCTAAGATTCTGTATACAGTAATTAACACTTTGCTGTTGGCTATCAGAACAATGACTCTTTCTTTTTCTTTTTCTTTTTTTTTTTGGTAGAGGTTTTCGCTATAGGCTATAGGGCGCATGCGCTCACCAGACAGACAGAGAGAGACATAGAGACAGAAAGCGAGAAATTACCCCCCAGGGAGGATGGTCACACCGCAATCCCTTCTCCTCCATTCTCCTCTTGGGATCCTGGGCACGCAGGCACATGCGCCCGGTGTGAGTTTTAAGCCACTGGGTCCGGGACACGAACCGTGGTTGACTACGTGGGAGTCGAGTGACACAGCCATTACGCCAACTGCTGGTTCCCAACAATGACTATTTCTTTACAATGAAATCTGGAAATCTTAAATATGATTGCTAGGTCTTTGATATGATCTTTTAAAAAGAAATTTAATTTTCTCTTGTAAGATCACTAGAGAGTACCTAGATCTATGAGATTTTTTTGCCTTCCTGGGTGGTTAGACACTATGTAGAAAGGTGGTGTTTTATGTACTCACCAAAGGACTTGCTGTTACTGACTACTTAATAGACTTTTCTATGAATAACTCCTGGAATAGGCTTCTCTTTCTGGAGATGAATAAAACTTTCAGAAAGTAGGTAGTTAGGAAAATGGCTTGCCATAGTTAAGATTTCAATGAATTAACAGTGTTTTCCTCTGAGGTTAACTTGGCCCGGTCTTTACTACCTTATTCACATACCCTAAACAGGAGGACAACTTGGAAGCCCACTTCCTAGATTTCCTTTCCCAAAGTGTTCCAAGTTAGATTCTGTGGGAAGTAGTAAGACCCAATTTAGAAGTTGAAAGAGGAGAAATAGTTCTTTTCTGGGAGCTCCTGTGAGAGGGTTTGCGTACTTCCTAATTTCATGATCTCTATCAGCAGCTTTTCTGACTCTCATTTTTCTACCCTTTCTCATGATTAGATCACTCTTTAATACCCTGTGTTAAATCCCTTTCTACTTGATACCTATAGGCTTTATTTTTTCCTGATACAATCCTAATCACTCTAAAACTATTAAAATCAGAATTGTTTCACCAAATGCAATGAAAACATGATTAAAATCTCACTAGCAGGCTGCATGATAAGGAGATGGCATAGACACATGGTCCTTTTCTTTCTCCATTTTCTGTGATTGTGTTTCCCAGAAGTACACTTGGACATTAGGATCTGAGTAGAGGTATTGGGTTCTTAGAGAAGTCATGATGTGTTTTTCCATGTTTTTCTATATAAAAATGTGTCATGATTTTTCTGATGGCCCAGTGGTTTATTTGAAAGGTAATTCCAGGAAGCCCTGGTAGGGTAAGCAGAAAATAATACAGGGAAGACAAAGAAGCTAATAATGAGGGAGGGGCAGGAAGGAGGGGGTTCATCTGCATGTTCTATGGTAGGCTATTATCTATTCTACTTGGTTCTATTGTTTGTAAACAGTATAATCCTAGCTGATATTGTGGGCCAAGGTGAACAAAGGTATGTTTCTTGGAATTTGAGTAAGTAGCACAGTCTGACTGCAATAGAGGGGAGAAATAGGAAATACTGGAGAGCTCTGATTCCTAAGGAGGTGGTCTAGGGCTGTCATTTCAAAGAGAAGCAAAGTGGAGCACATTGGAAGACTAACATTCACCCACTGAGAGTATTTAGCATTTGAAAAATAGCAGAGATCTTATTACCACTGGCCAAATGCAGAAGTGTGTCAGTGTTTATGAAAGTGACATTTCAAGTGACATAACAATGGAAATGGTTTCCCTCATTGTGCATATCCATGCCCCATTCTCCTCTTCTCATAAAGGACACCAGTTATATTGGTCTAGAGCCACTCTGATGGACTGGTTTTAACTTAATTTTCTTTTTAAAGACCCTATCTCCAAATGTAGTCAAATTCCGTGTTATAACCACTTACTAATTTGGGGCTCAGCTCAGCCCACTATAGATGTCAAGAACCGAGTCTGAATATGAACAAAACTCAGAAAAGGAATTTACAATGTAGTTGAGGAGATTAGCTTTACTCAAAGGATCAAATGAATTATGTGTTTTCCTTTTGCAATACTCTCAGAGAGTTAAAGGATCTGCAAGAGCTGATAGTGAGGAGTTTGATCTCATTTATGGGGACAGGACAAGCTTTCTTGAGGAAGTGGTGGCTGAGCTGAATCTGATATAGAAAAACTCAATGAAGTTTGATCCAGGCAGATGCTACAACTTGTGCAAAAGGCCCCAAGTGTAGGTTGCTGAGGAATTCAAAGGCTACAGGTGAGAGGGGATTTGTAATCTCTTGGTCTTTTGGTTAGGATTTTGCTCATTATCCCAAGTACTTAGAAATCATTTAAAGTTTCAAAATTGATTTGCCTTCAGAAAAAAGAGTTCTTTCTGCTGACTGAAACACATTTTCTATGTGCTTTTCAACTGGTGGTGTGTTCTCATGCACTGCCAGAAAAATTAAGTTAGCTCAATGTTTTAGCTCTATCAATATTTGCTATTTTCTAGCTTTAAGTTTATAAGAAATTTTAAAAATAAATTACAAAATTTCACCTGAACTTTTGAAAGGGAGGTTTCATAGTTCTGATCTTGGAAAAGATGACAAAATACTGACAATGTTGGTGTGAATAAAATCTGCCTTACAGTTCAATCTTTGGCATTTCCTGTCTGCCTTCACAGTGTTGTCAGATATTTCGACCTACTCATTATGCAGTGAACATTGCTGACTTTCTGTAGTCCCAGTGGAATTATACACTTGTACCAGAGAGGAAAAAAAAAAAAGTCAATGGCTAGTGACAAAAATAGAAAATTATGTATAGTTGAATGGTTAAAATACTAAATATTTCAAAAAGGTATAATTTGAGATTCTGGGTATGAAATTGAGTAGAGATAACTTTTTAAATGAAATTATTTCTTTATGTTTTCTATTCTTTTTTTTTTCTGAGAGATTTTTGCTATAGGGCACATGTGCTCACCAGAAAGACAGAGAGACAGAAGGGGAGAAACCACACCGCAGGGGGGATGGCCATGCCACAATCCCTTCTCCTCTATTCTCCTCTTGGGATTCTGGGCACACACGCACATGTGCTTGGAGTGAGTTTAAGCCACCAGTTCTGAGATTTGAACCACGGTCCACTACATGCGAGTCCAGTGACATAGCCATTATACCATCTGCTGGTCTCATGTTTTCTATTCTAAAAGAGATATTGATAAAACTTTCTTTTTAATTTTTTTTTTGGAGAGATTTTTGCTATAGGGCATGTGTGCTCGCCAGAAAGACAGAGAGAGACAGAGAGACAGAAAGTGAGAAATCACCCCCCATGGGGGATGGCAACACCTCAATCCCTTTCCTTCATTCTCCTCTCAGGATCTTGGGCACACATGCACACACGCCCGGTGTGATTTTAAGCCACCGGGTCCGGGACTCCTATCGCAGTCGACTACATGGGAGTTCAGTGACACAGCCATTACACTAACTGCTGGTCCCAATATTGGTGAAGCTTTCTATTTTAATGTTTAGTATCTTCTTTTAAATAAAAAAAATTGTGACTAAATTATCTTAATTTTATCAAATAATTTTTGATCTTGTCATTGACATTGACCATATTTATTAAATAAAAATTTCTCTTCACCTTCAGCAGAAACTTCTGTGATACTGAGATGTATAAAAACCCATTAACGTTAAGTTCAAATGGAGACCAATATATTAATTTCTATGTCAAACAATTTCTAGCAGAGAGGTGAGGTTATAGCTATGTACACAAATATATGAGAAAGATAAAATATTAGCTTTAACAAGCTTATGAATTACTTGCAACGTATAGTTTTATGATAGAATTTTCCTTGTTTTGTAGAAGTACAAATATTGTAAAGTATGGTGTAAACAAAATGTTTGTTAGTTGAAGAAACATTTATATTTCATAGAGCTGTACAAAGAAAACTGAGTGACAGTGCAGATAAGTGGGTGGTTTAGGGAAACGATTACACCGGAAATAAAATACTGGCAACACTGTATTGGAAGCATGAGGCTAGTTACTATTAAAATATAAAAAGTCCAAAGTTGTTATTTTGAGTCCATCCAAGTGACTGGAGCACAGATTATTGTCTGGTCCTGATTCAAATTAAAATCTGTCTCCCAGCTCAGTCTAAAAACTTCCCTTTTCCTTTATTGCTGAAGGTAGATTTTCTAAAAATTTCATAAAAGAAGCCATATGTTACAGCTGTTATTCTTCCCTTAAATGTACAAATAAAATAACTCATTGCTTCTTCCCACTCAGAAATAAGTGTATTTAGGTTTGTGTTCAAAGAGAGGTAGAAGAGCCAGAAGAAAAGCACTCAATCTGGTGAATATTTCCAAGAAAACTTAAAATGGTGTGTTTAAATCTTTATGTAAGTTTCATTAATTTTCACTGGACATTTAAATATGAAAAAAAATCTGCCATTCAAATATATTTCAGCTCTAAAATAACATTCAAGGATTTAAAAATATTTATGCTCTGAACTGTAGAAATATTAGTCCCTTGAAAGATCTCTTTGTTTACAGAATACTCTGTTACTAGTGTCAGACATGGTTATGCTACAACAATTGAGAATTTAGGAAATTACTTATCCCAACATGAATTCACACTCATAAATTTTAACTGCCTTCACTGAATGCTTTCACCAAAGTACTATCAATTTTCACCTCTTCATTCCTATGCTGTCTTGCAAACACAAAAGAAGGAAGAAAAATAATCTAAAGATTAAATGACTCTCCCACAAATTTACACCCAAAATTAAAACAAGAACGTTTTTGTCCTACTTAATATACCCACTCTCCCCCATAACCAAAAAACTCATGAAAATTGAAACCACTCATTGTTACAAATACAAACACAGAATTACTTTTCTATGCGTTTGCTGGAACATACCTGATCTTGTAAAAGAGTAAAAGTAAATAGTATGTGTTAGTACCACAGCCTGCTGGGTAGCATCACCTGTGGCTTTGCATCAGTCTCGGTGGGGTTACACAATTTTATTAATGTTTGCAGGACTCTTCCACACCCAGGTGAAATGCTTCTGTCACTCCTCAGCTTTGCTTGGTGAACATTTACAATCACACTGTATGATTCCTCTGATGAAGGCTCTTAAATCTTCGTAATTGAAAACAGAACATTAAGAGAGCTCTTACATTCTGAGAGATGAATAGCTCAGTACAAATACTTAAAAAATGGTTGGGAAAAAAGTCCTTGCCAAGAGAAACCAGTTGCAAAAGTAAAGTCCTAATTGTTTCACCTCCTTCATCACTTACTTTTAAACATTTGTTTTACTTTACTAATAATATTGTTTCAATGTTAATGTTTAAATTTGATACACAACTTTACCAAGATTAAAATGTATCCTTAAGCTCAGTAGAAGAAGAGGAACACTTGTGGAAGCCATTGCTACATTTTAGAGAAAGTTACCAGTGATACATAACGGCTCCTTGCCTAATGAGTATTCTCCCAGGGTTCTTTCACTTGCTCTATTTTATTTGTCCTACATAATTTAATTTATGTTACTAGATTTAACAAAAAGACATCTAAAAAAACGTGAATAAATTTAGACCCATTCTCTCAAGAATGACTAAAATTTTCCTTTGCAACAATACATTTTTATTTACTTGCTCAAAAGTTGCTCAAAGTGCTTAACAATCTGAAGTTAAAACTACAAAAAGGTAATTATTCAAATAGTAAAATAGTATTTTAATAAATATTAGTATGTTATAGCAAAATCAGTTACAATCTCTGATGGAAACCAGATACTATGAATTAAAGAATTATATATTCCAACAGTGGGAAACATTTTTTTTCTTTCTTTCTTCTTTTCTTTTTTTTTCCCTTTGGAGAGGTTTTTGCTATAGGGTGCGTGCACTCACCGGACAGACAGAGAGAGACAAAGAGACAGAAAACAAGAAATCACCCCCCAAGGGGATGGCCACGCCACAGTTCCTTCTCCTTTCAGGATCTTGGGCATGCACACATGCCTGGTGTGAGTTTAAGCCACCAGGTCCAGGACTCGAACTACAGTCGACTACATGGGAGTTCAGTGACATAGCCATTATGCTAACTGCTGGTCCCAACAATGGGAAACATTTTAAATTAAAGAAAAAAAAATATTTTATTAAAAATATGCACCACTCCGTGAAACCCCTCAGCAATACTTTATTATGTGTACTGAGCTATTCACTTAAGATCACTGTGAGAATCTTCAAATGTTCTGTTTCAATCACAAAAACAGAAAATACATAAATTCACAGAATCCATTTCCTTTGTAAACTTAGTTTTAGTTCCTAAATAAAAAATATTTCCTGAGAATATATGTTATTACATAAATACTATGTTTTATACATATACAGGAGGTATAGAGCAATATTTGGTAATTATTTAAAATTTATATGTTTATATTTTTCACTGGCATAGTCCATGCTGTACAGATCATTGCTTATGGTGATGTGTCTTAATAACATAAAAATGTACAAGATAGAAGATAGCCTTTGTATCTTCCAATGATAATGGTATCTCATGGTCTCAGGGGACATATTTTAATGGAATATGCGTGCTCTGGAATTAACAAAATATGCAAAGCCTGTTTACTTACTCTTTCAATAAAATTATAAATATTGTTGGATTCCAAATTTCTCACTCATAAAATTGAAACAATAATTAGCAACATTATAAGGTTATTGTTAAGATTATAAGAGGCTTGGGACCAGCAGGTGGCATGGTGGTTAAGGCTCTGGACTCCCACATGGCTGACTGTGGTTTGAGTCCTGGACCTGGCAGCTTGCTTTCTCACTTTCCTCCTCTCCCTCCCACCTCTCTCTCTCTTCCATACCACACAACAAATGAATACAAAATAATAACAGCAATAAATAAAGTTAAATCATTGTTTTTTAAAAATTATAAGAGGTTCATAAAGTGCAATTCTACTATTTATTTCTATAGGTGTTACTTTTTGTCAATATAATTATTAAATTGGATTTTTAAAAAATTAATTTGACATTTATGTAGAAAAACAAACTATGCTCTACTTAAAACTCAAACTTTTGAAGAAACAAACACACTAAAATACATGAAGTTTAAAGACATGTGATTTTTAATACCAAAATTACATATTGTCTTTTCCAGAATAGTGAAAATATTCCCCAACTAATAGAATGTTAAAATAACTCTGGTATTTTCTCATTTAAAAGTGAGAACTTTTATATCTCTGAAAATATAAAAGAATGGAAAAAGGAGTAACATTTATTTTTATTAGAGTAGGTATAGACCAATAAAGGTGAATCTGTACACTGAACATTCTTTTAAAACTGCAACCAATTTAGTATCATGTCTGTTTTTGATCTAGATATTTTAGCCAAAAGAGTGTCTCAGGTATAAATTATCTAAGACATCTGTATACAAGTATATTCCTTTTTACTTTCATAATATAATTTTTGCTTATTGTGGTTGTTGGTTTACTATTGAGATAATAGATAATACGCATACTTTGATCCATATTATAGTTCAGAGAAAAATACAAATTAGAGGGTTTTTTGGAGAGATTTTTGCTATAGGACGTGTGCACTCACTAGAGAGAGAGAAAGTGAGAACTCATCCCCCAGGGCTATGGCCACACTGTGATCCCTTCTCCTCTTGGGAGGGTACGCATGCGCACACACCTGGTGTGAGTTTTGGGCCACCAGGTCTGGAACTTGAAATCAAGTCAGCTGTGTGGGAGTCTAGTTCCTTAACCACCATACTACCTGTTGCCCCCCATGTAGTTTCTTCATGATGCATTTTGCTTATTTCCCAAAGACGATACAATTTTTAAAAACGCACCTACCATTTTTGGCTTCTCTTTTCTATTTTTTTTTTCTTTACTTATTTAGAGCCAACTCAGAAAAACTGTGAAGTGGTTGATTCTTGTTTTGCTCCTGATTTCCTTTCTCAGAGATCACACTTACTCATCCATGGGCAGTCCCAGGATATGTTTTTGGAGTAGTCTTCCAAAGAGTGATTTACATTGACCCATCCACACTCTTGGGCCCAGACCCTATATGTCCATGACCCTGAACAGGACAACATTGGTGGTTCTGGTTTTGCCTCGGAACTGAACAGATTCAATGGTCCTTATCTGCACTCAGCCTGTTCCACAAAAAATGAAAGTAGAGGTGCCTTTTTCTCTTCCAGCAAATCACAGATGTGCCTGAGCTCTAAGAAATCCAGGGAAGTTGTCTGCACTTTATCCTGTCTTCTCCTTTAGAGTCAGGACGAGGAGGCCAAAATTTAAGAGAAAAACCTCCAAATGATGAGTGTCTTAAAAAGAAAGCCTGAAAATGGGACCAGCAGTTAGCATAATGGTTATGTCACTGGACTCACATGTAGTCAACCGTGGTTCGCGTCCCAGACCCAGTGGCTTAAATTCACGCCGGGCGTGTGTGCGTGCATACCCAAGATTCCGAGAAGAGAATGGAGGAGAAGGGATTGTGGCGTGACCATCCCCCCAGGTGGTGATTTCTCACTTTTGGTCTCCCTGTCTCTCTCTGTCTGTCTGGCAAGCACACGCGCCCTATAGCAAAAATATCTCCAGAAAAAAAAAAAAAAAAAAAAAGAAAGCCTGGAACTTACGAGCTCCAAGTAAGGGACTGTATTAGTATTTTTAATGTTCTCTAGGTAACTGAATATTTCAACTGTGTGTAGTTTACTAAAGGTGATAATGTCTTTAATATGGCCCTAGTGTGACCCCTTAGGTTCATGTTGGTTGTGTCCTTTGCCTCTAAAAATTCATAGTTTTTTATTCAGTTGTTTAACTTTCAGATTTCTAGACAATCTAGTCATCAGTCTTATATTTCTGAATTCTTTGCTTAAATGGTATTTACCTAGCTGAAAGTTTCAAAGAACAGATTGTAGATCCAGCATTCCTAAGAAACAATAGAAGCATTATCGAGTAATCTTCTCTTCTCTGACAGAGGATACTGTCTTTCCAAAAGGATAGGATTGTTCCAATCTTTGTATTCTTCTAATGTACACATTTCGTTTACTCTTCCTTTGGCAGAGGATGAAATAGCTTGGTCCATGATTAGGGAATGTATTTTCTCATTTTCCTTGAGTGCATTTCACACTGTATATATTTAATGCTATTTTTTCCTAATGTAGAAAGAATGGCCTATTTTCAAAATCTGTAAAATAACAGAAAAATAGACAATATTTAAAAAACACATCATGCTGTTATAAGCATAATAATATAGGACTGTCACACTGTTATAATATAGGAATGTTCACTGTCTACTGTAATGACTCTTTATTTTATTTCCTTTTCTTCTTAGTGGGAGAGCTATTTATTTTATTTTTTTGTTTATCCTTTAATTTTACTGGAAAGCATGTTTGCTCACTGGAAAGAGACACAGAGAGAGGGAGAGCGAGAGAAGGGAAGTGAGAAAGCACCCCTTGGAGAATGGTCATGCTGCAATACCTTCTCCTCCTTCTCTCTCTCTTTTCAAGATTTAGAGCACTCACACATGCACGCTTCTCCACCATGTTTCTCCAACTGCAGGATCCAGGACTTGAACTGCACAATCAGCCATGTGAGATCCAGGAGCCTTAACTACCATGCCAAGAGCTGACCTGAAAGAGATATTTCTTTCTTTTAAAAAGTTTGTTTATTTTATTCATAATAGAGAACATGTGAATACACATACATGAGCACCTGTGAGAAGCTCTTTCAGTGGTGTCTTCTCATGAGGCAGTCTCTTTCCCCTGGCCCTCCAGGTATTCAGGATCTTGGGGACTCAAATTCAAGGTTGGCCATGTGGCTTCCAGTTAAGGATGGCCATGTGGCTTCCAGCACTGCAGTTCACTTTACTAGAGAATATTCAATTTCTTAGAGAGGCGACTCCGAGCATAATGAGCATAGATACATTCCATCTTGTAAATTTACTTCTATTATTTATTTTATTGGTAACATTAAAAATGGTCAAAATGGAGTTGCCCAAGATCTTGAATTCTAAATGAGTTCATCTTTTATATTTTAATTGCCAAATTTGCTAATCTTTTCATAAAGCAGTAAAATCATTTAAATTAGCTAAAGATAAAAATAAGAGAATTTCTTTAACATTTAACTTTTTTTCTTTTGGAGAGGTTTTCTTTTCACTATAGGGCGCATGTGCTCGCCAGACAGAGAGAGACATAGAGACAGAAAGTGAGAAATCACCCCCCAGGGTGGATGGTCACGCTGCAATCCCTTCTCCTCCATTCTCCTCTCGGGATCTTGGGCACGCACGCACACGCGCCCTGCGTGAGTTTTAAGCCACCAGATCTGGGACGCAACCCGCGGTCGACTACATGGCAGTCCAGCAACATAGCCATTACACTAACTGCTGGTTCCCTACATTTAACTTTTAAAAAATTTTAAATAATCTCATATTTGCAGAAATTTGCAAGTACTGTATAATAAAAAAATTTTAAATTTTGCTCTGTATCATTTTAAGGGTAGTTCCTGATGTGTTATCCATTCATTTTCCCTATCTCCCAAATAGTTTGGTGTATATTCTCTACAGGAAGAATATTCTTCAACTCAACCACTATGCAGTCACTGAGGTCAGGAAAGTGACACTGACACTTTACTAATCTAATCTTCAGACACTTGTTTCCCACTGGTCTCGACCTTGTTTATAGCAAAAGGATACAGTTCAGCACACATTATATAAGACATACAGTTGTATCTCTTAATTTCCTTCAAACTGAAACAATTTCTCAGTCTTTCCTTGTTTATGACTGTTACTTCTGGGTTTTTGTTGTTACTGCTGATGTTATTGTTACTTTGTGAGACGGTCCCTCAATTTGGATATAGCTTCTGTTTCTTCTTGCTTAGATTCAGGTTATGCATATTAAGCAGGAACATGACAGAAATTAAATTCTTTTAACTACATTTTATATGGTAGCACAAATTTAAAGTGTTTTTTCCCTATTAATATTTACTTTCATCAGCTGATTAATGTTGATATTGGCCAACCTGCTCTACTATGAAGTTATTCCTTTTCTTTTTATAATTAAAAATTATTTTAAAAGAGTTTTCTTGAAACTAATGCAAATGTTCTGCTCTGTATAAAACTTCCAATTTATTCAATTATAGGGCTGTGAAGTAATGGTTCCTATTTTGCTCAATGAGATACAATTAATTAGTTTATTTATTTATTTTGTTGAGGTTCTTTTTGCTATAGGGCACGTGCACTCACCAGAAAGATAGAGAGTGACAGAGAGATAGAAAGTGAGAAATCATCCCCCAGGGAGGATGGCCACACCTCAATCCCTTCTCCTCTATTCTCCTTTCGGGATCTTGGGCTCGCACGCACACGCGCCTGGCATGAGTTTAAGCCACTGGGTCCAGGACTCGAACCGCAGTCGACTATGTGGGAGTCCAGTGACATAGCCATTACGCTAACTGCTGGTCCTAGTTAATTAGTATATTTATTTATTTGATGCTCAATTTGTCTCCAACTTAGTCAATATCGTCTGTAAACTCTAGCCTTACTCTAGGTTTTCTTTCTTTCTTTCTTTCTTTTTTTTTTTTTTTTAAAAAAAGTCCTTTTTCTTCTTTGAATAATTTCTCACTTTGTACCTCAACAACATATTTGTTCTAAATCTTGTTGTGTAGCATGCTCCATTCTGTATTTTCCTTGCTGTAGCCATAAGGCAGCTATTTCTCCAAGGCTTCTTTTGTTGAAGAATGGTAATTACAAATGGAGAACTGAAGATTAGATTTCTGTATTGCTATCGGGTGTTGCTGTCCCTAGACTGTTTCAGTGGATAACAATGTATGCATTTCTATATCTTCCTAAGTGCATGTCGAAATGCACAAGTTCATACTGATGTGTACAAGTCCAGGTCAGCACACCAGGGCTCATCCTACTTTTCTCCATTCCCACAGTTTTTACGTTCTTTCTCCTATAGTGAGAAATTTGACTACCATTATTCTTAAAATATTTACTTATTCACTCAATCTTCTGCAGGTAATCAATCTCCCATTGCCACTGCTGCTCCCTTGCCTGCATAGATACCCTTCCTTCTTATTGACCATTTTCCTTCATCTTTTGTGTTGGTTTCTTTTCTCATGCTCACCAACTAAATAATGACCTTCTCCAGAGTTCTTCCTTCAGTCCTTTTATCCATGAGTGAACTACCTGATAGGATTTAGCCATGTCCTCCAGGCTTGACTTGACCATCTAATTGTTGGACTAGACCTTCACACATCACAGCCTGGAAAGAAGATGAGGCTTTGCTTTTGCAGCATAGACCACAGTAACATTTGTGACTCCTAAACACTAAGTGTGCCCTTGGAAAATTAGCCACACATTAGCAGTTGTTCAATGGGGTAACCCAAGTTCTTAGGAGCATACCTGGAGGTCTCAAGACCAGGCGCAAGGACAGGGCACCATTGCCAGCTTGCTGACTGTTCCACAATTGGTGACTTGTAGTCCCTAATGAGATAGCCGTTACTGTAGTTACCTACTTCTTTTCATAATCGAGAGAGTGGGTATGGATCAAAGTTAGATGAAAGGGCATGGGAATCGGAATAAGAGAGCTGAAGACAAGTCTGGGGGTACAGAACAGGTAGCTGCCAGGGAGCATGGCCGAGGCCTGCTGAGAAGGACAGCGCTGGCGTTCGGGGTGATGAGGCGTCAGCCTGGGTGTGTGTGGGTGCTAAGAGTCAGGAGTGAGTATTTTCACGTAGACTGGCAGCGTAGGTCAGAATGTACTCTGATCATGCCCTTATTTCAATTTCTGCTTATTGATTAGTAAAGTTCTGTTTGTTTTTCTACAAAGGAAAAGAAAGTGTTTTTTTTCCAGAGTAGCTTTTAAAAATATGTGTGTAAAGGGTACACTGTTGCTGGTAGAAACATAAATTTGTAGAGCCACTGTGGAACAGTGTAGATTTCTCAGAAAACTAAAAATAGAACTACCACAGGATCTTGCAATTCCATCACTGCCTACAGATCCAGAGGAAATGAAATCAGTATGTTGAAGAAATATCTGAACTCCCAGGTTTATTGCAGCACTATTCATAGCCTGGGACCAAGAAATGAACAGATAAAGATAGAATATATATACACTATGGAATACTATTGATATGTAAGAAGGAAGAAAAGTCTGTTATTTGTGACCACATGGATGAACCTGGAACATATTAGGCTAAGTGAACATAACCCAGACACAGAAAGACAAGTAACGTATGATCTCAATCATGTGTGAAATCTAAAAACATAGATCTCATAGAAATACAGAGTAGGATGGTGGTTACTGGAAGCTGGGCAATTTCCATCAGGTGGAGTGGAGAGATGTGGGCTAAAGAACACAAAGATACACTTTGGGACCAGCAGTTAGTGTAATGGCTATGTTGCTGGACTCCCACGTAGTCAACCACGGTTCGCATCTCAGACCTGGTGGCTTAAAACTCACACCAGGCACGTGTGCATGCGTGCCCAAGATACCGAGAGGAGAACGGAGAAGAAGGAATTGTGGCATGGCCATCCCCCCTGGGGGTGATTTCTGGCTTTCTGTTTCTCTGTCTCTCTCTGTCTGTCTAGCGAGCGCACGTGCCCTATAGCAAAAACCTCTCCAAAAAAAAAAAAAGAATACAAAGATACATTTAGATGAGAAGAGTTACTTCCGGAGGGCTTTCATATGGTATGGTGACTATAATTAATGATAATATATGCATTGAAGAATGTTCTTAAAATTTGCTGAGAGTGTTCTTGCCACGAAAATGATAACTATGTAAATATATTAATGAGGTAACTCATTACTAGGCGATGAATATGTTAAGGAGCTAGATTTAACTAGTTCACAATGTATGTATACTTCAAAATAGCATGTTGTACATGATGAATGCATACATTTTATCTGTCCATTTCAATAAACAATTAATTTTAAAAGGAAATATTTTTGCAGAGGATAAAAGTAAGTGAAGAGTAAGGAAATCCAGTAATGTAATAAATTAATGTGTTGCTGTTGACACAAGTAAGAACAGAAAATAGGAAACTATATCTTACATGGTTCCTGTTACTATTTTTTAATTTTTGTAGAGGTTTTTGCCTTAGGATGTATGTGCTCACCAGAGAGGGAGATAGACGAGACAGAGAGACAGAAAGCGAGACAACACACCTGAGGGGGATGGCCACACACTGCAATCCCTTCTCCTCCATTCTCCTCTAGGGATTTTGGGCATATGTGCACATGTACTCAGAATGAATTTCAGACCACCAGGTCCCGGACTTGAACCACAGTCAGCCATGTGGGATTCCAGTGACATAACTGCTACACCATCTGATGGTCCCTCCTGTAACCACTTTTGATTAATTTTAGGTTGTCCATAAAGAAATATCCTATACGCTTGTTCCTTTTGGTGTGTTCAGTTGTTTCATAAAAGCCATTTTTAGAACTACTGAGCTGTTGTAGAGAAGTCGTTACTCTGACAATGACCAGGTAATTTACCTGTAACTTTAAGGCAATGGCAGTAACAGGACTAAATAATATATTTGAAAAGAAGTTAAATTGACCAAAAGAGAACTTGCAAATCTTCTGGCCTTGTCCTCGTTTCATCATCCTTTGGATATACTCCGACTGATAGAGGAGAAAGGACAGGGACAGGGTGAAAAGAGGATGTAGCGGAAATAACCAAAATAAAACCAAAAAACTTCAGCTCTGATCATGTTTATCAGAGCTCCCAAGGGGGTGGTGACAAATCGTTTTTCCTGGCTTCTTGCCTTACACAGGATTAATAAATAATGAGCTCAATATTTTAGGAAAGAATTATTTCATGACCATATCTTCCTAAAACATTTACTTTGGTTGCTAGCCATTATTGATGCATATTTAAAACACACACAGCTAGATCTGTGTTCATCTATAAATGTCTGACTGAAGACAGCATGGCATGGCACAACATATACATAATATATGTCAATGTACATAAGTACATTGTAACACAAATGAAATATGATTACTGTCTAATGCTGACTTATAATTTTATTTTTTAAAAGTTTATTATTTTAATTTGCCAGAGGGCACATATACTCTCCAGAGAGAGAGAGAAAAAGGGAGAGAGAGAAAGTGAGAAAACACTCCCTATAGAGAATGATCATGCTGCCATCCCTTCTTCATTTTTCCCCATTTGGAGTTTTGGGATGTTTTTTTTTTTTCTCTTTTTTTTTTTTTTGGGGGGGTTTTTGCTACAGGGGGTGTGCGCTTGCCAAAAAGACTGAGAAAGCCAGAGAGACAGAAAGCAACAAGAAATCACCCCCCAGTGGGGATGGTCACGCTGCAATCCCTTCTCCTCCATTCTCCTCTCGGGACTTGGACACGAACGCACATGCGCCTGGCGTGAGTTTTAAGCCACCGGGTCCGGGACGTGAACTGCGGTCGATTACGTGGGAGTCCAGAGACATAGCCATTATGCTAACTGCTGGTTCCCTGGGATGTTTTTCAAGCCTTGTTTACTGAACTCAAATTATATGGTCAGCCATGTAGGATCTCATTCCCTAAGCAAGTAGGCCAGAGGCTGGTCCTAAATATCCATAAACATTTATTTTCATTTCATGGCTACATTTGAAAAAGGTACCTTGGAGGATCAGAAGATGGCATAATGGTTACGTTGCTGAGCTACCACATGGTCAAACGCGGTTTGAGTCGCATATCTGGTGACTTGAATCTGACACCAGGCACATGTGCGTACATACCCCAAATCCTAAGAGAATGGAAGAGAAGGGATTGTAATGTGGACATGCCCCTGGGAGGTGATTTCTCATTTTCTGTTTCTCTGGCAAGTCATATACAGCAAAATCTCTCTTAAAAAAAAAAATTATACCTTGAAGAATGAGAATTACAGAGAGCTCTTGAGGAAGTTAGTCTTCTGGCTTCTCATAGCCGATTTCAGAAAGCCTCATTTAGGACGATCCGGAGTGGGTGTGAGAAGGAGCAAGCTGAAAAATGCTTTAGTCACATACCATGCAGCCTGCTACACTGATCTTGCCTGGGAAGGGTAGGTCCCAGGGAGGGGCATCACAGGGGTAGTCCCCTTTTCAAATCAGTCTTTCTCAGGGAACAACTGCCACCATATAGAAAGCAGGTATCTCTTTGCTGAGTTATGTTCTGGTATAAAATAATTGCAGTTGTCTTCCTAATGAGTTAGACTGTTTTATATTGTTTTGATGTTAAAGGAGAAGTAGCCAAAAGCATAGATGAATGCAATTGTGTAATACCTAGTAAATACCACTGTGCATCATAAACATGAAGCTCATGATAGCTTTCATCCAAAAGTGGGATTAATTTGATCCAAACCAGATGAGTGAGGAAAGCAGCTACTGTGTAAATAATTCAGTTGTTACTTTTGCAGATAAAAAACAAACTAGCTATAAATCATTATTAGACTATTTAAAAATTATTCATAGTTTTATCAGGATAATGTTAAGTTTGGGAATCTTTAGAATGTAATATTTTCCAGAGATAAAAAGGGACAGATGAATAAATAGCCACATAAAAATATTTTAAGTGATACACAGCAGATTTCTTCCCTATGTTTTTGTAGTTTGAGGCTGGGATTGGTTCTTCTAGGTCATGCTCTTAAGGTGTTATACGGTATAGAGAAGGTAGTCTGTTTTTTTGAAGGCAAAGTATACCATGACACATCCATAAAGAAACACAAAAAGCTACTTATTCATTACCTTCTTTAGTAGAAAACAAGCAGTGATGTCTTGTCTTCAGTGAAGGATGCCATTGTGTAACCACACTCATCAATATGTAAATGATGAAGGTGTCCAGTCAGTTTCCCTGGCCTGGATCGAAGTCCCTCATCCTCTCATTCCTTTACATTTGAGATGGTTGGACCAAGGAGGAGGGAGGGAGGAGGAGAGAGGAGCGGAACAAATACTGGTCTGCTCATTGCTGATTCCTCCTTGCTCCTGCTTCTCAGGACTCATTCTCTGCTCTTTTAGGTTCCATGTCGGCTGAATTTTCAACTCCTACTTTTCTTTCTGTGGATTCTAAAGCCTGAGAGCATTTTAGTAAATGAAAGTTTGAATTCTGGTTTCCATCCCAGATCTTCATAGCCACATGCCTTGGGGATACAGGCAACTCATGACTGCAACATTGTTTTACTTAACACTGGATTGAGACAGTAACCAGAGACCAGGTTCTGTTTTACTCCTTTATACTTCCCTCTCTGATAAATGGAGCAGCTAGCACAGGCGTTGCCCACAGTAAAAGGCGCTCGGGTAATAACAGCCAAAACATGGAATCAGACATATTTGCGTTCTAGCTCTGACTGCCCCCTAACTGAGCCACAGGGAAAGTTTGTTTCCTTTTTTATAAAACAGGCAAACTGCAGACTTCATGTAGTTGTCATCTTAACTAAATGAGACAATTTATCTAAAATGTGCTTTATAGAACTCTGAGAACATAGTAGGTCTTCAATATGTAGATTATCCTTCTTTTAGGCTAGCTATTTAACTTGCCCGAGTTGTGTTCTCTTTATTAAACATAATAGGATAGTAGTATCCCTTTGAATTTTCTGTTAGGATTGTTTTGAGGACTCCATACATTTAGGCATTTAGAACTTCTTTTGCAATATTATTATTTATATGTTCAATTGCTTTATATCATTCAGCTTGTATACAGAATTTATCCAACATGAAATACACCTCAGACCAGAGTAGTTGGGAATATTATACACATCATCATCAACCGGTAATAAACCATTTCTTTGTCCCACAAATGTCTTACCTCTCTCCTTTCTCCCTAATT